>NW_027445082.1:0-123469 GCF_048569485.1 Anomaloglossus baeobatrachus
TTTTTTCACGGATACATCTGTGTGTCATCCGTGTGCCTTCCGTTTTTTTTGCGGACCGCAAAAAAGCGGAAGCAGCAAGAAAGATAAATAGATGAGTAGATATAGAGATGAATAGATAGATATAGAGACAGAGAGATAGAGGGATGAATGAATGAACAGAGGGATAGACAGATAGATAAATAGATAGATAGATAGATGAGAAAGACATATAATGTCCTACCCCCCTGCATATTCTAAGCTGGCACCCTTTAGTGACTTTCATGTGGCACGAAAGTGTGCTTAGCCTTGTATTTATCAAAAAAATAAATAAAAAATAATTTAAAAAAACCAAACGACAATGGGTCCCCCATACTTTTGTAGCCAGCTAGGGTAAAGCAGATGGCTGCAACCTGCAAACCACAGCTGGCAGCTTCAGCTTGGCTGGTAATCTAAAACAGAGGGCACCCCACGCTGTTATTTTAAATTAAATAAATAATTTAAAACAAAAAACATGGGGTCCCCCCAAATTGGATCACCAGCCAAGGTAAAGCAGACAGCTGTGGTCTGGTATTCTCAGACTAGGGAGGCCCACTGTTATTGGACACTCCCCAGCCTAAAAATAGAAGGCCACAGCCGCCCCAGAATTGGCACATCCATTAGATGTGCCAATCCTGGTGCTTCACCCCAACTCATCCCGTGCCCTGGTGCGGTGGCAAACGGGGTAATATATGGGGTTGATGCCAGATGTGTAATGTCACCTGGCATCAAGCCCTGGGGTTAGTGATGTCACGCGTCTATCAGATATCCGACATGACAAACCCAGTCAGTAATAAAAAAAAAATAGACAACAAAAAAAAAAGTGTTATTTGAAAAAACACTCCTCAAAACATTCCCTCATTCACCAATTTATTCAAAAGAAAAACAAATCCTGGTCCAGCATAATCCAATAAGGGGGTCTCATGACAATCCATACCATAGTCAATGTCCCAGTCAATGAAGAACAGAATGTTCCTCATTGGCTGGGAGAGTAATGCAGTGACCTGAGCTAACATCAATAGCCCAGGTCACTGCAGGGGATGCCGAGCGCTGCTGTCAGGAGGTTAGATGAAATCATTACCTGCGGTGACGATCTTCGCTTCACTCCTGTCAGCGCTGTCCCTGACTTCTATGCCCGCCGCGTTCTCAGCAGTATCGCCCGAGATGTCACCGCTAGTGACGTGAGAACGCAGCGGCATAGAAGGCACTGACAGCGCTGACAGGAGTGAAGCGAAGATTGTCACAGCAGGCAATGATGTCATCTAACATCCTGATGGCAGTGCTCGATATCCCCGCGGGGGCCTGGTGCTGGCGGTGACACCGTGGGCGGGGAGAGTACGGGGTGCGGAGGAATGTGTGGGAGGGTGCAGGGAAGAGGGGCGGGGAATTCACGCAGGGCGGCAACATGCTGTTCCAGATTTGCATGTTAACATGGTCCTGCCCATGTTGACATGAAATGACCGGAAGCAGCAAAATCGCGGCAGGAGCGGTCACATGACCGCTCTGAGCCGGGGGAGAAAGGCTGACAGCAGGGCAGGTAAGTGATCACTAGCTACTTACCTGCCCCAATGTAGCCCAAAAGGGTAATAATGAAGAAAAGTCAAAATAAGCCGGATAACCCCTTTAATTATAAAGGCCATAGATCAGAGGTTAGAGGTGGTAACCTATTTAAGGCCCTTGCGCAACTTGAGTCATTGGATTTATAGATTGGACACAAGGACTCCTATTGGGCTCAATGAGAGCTTTGACTGCTTTCTTTAATTGGGTATTTTTATGTGGTGTGAGAATGGGACTGTTTGTGTTAAATTATTTTTAATTGTTTCTTTTTCTTTTTATCCATAATTTAGAGATCTGTATATGCTAAAATCATACCTGAGGTGGTCTGCAAATTTTGAGGTACTTCACGCGACCCGCTCAGTGACTTAGATGTTGACTTTGATTGGGTCTTTTCCCTGAATGAAGTGCCTATGAGAAAATAAGAAAAACTATTATTATCTAAGAAAAGTGGAGAAAAACATTGTACAATTTAATTATAGTTAGGATACAACTAATATTTAATACATTTACTCAATAATTTAGTTTTTTGCATTTCTTGATTTTGCTTGCCTTATGGCATGTCATTTTTAATTTTTCATATAATATTTCTGTTTACACAACACTGCACTTTTTTTGTTTGTCTATTGATTAGTGATGGACAGACCCGGACTGTAAAATTTAGAATCCGAGAGGTTATAAAAATACCCGAGTACCGGACCCGGGCCTGGAGTTCTCAGAGAACTCCGGATAATGATCCGGAACCTTTGGAAATAAAAAATGGAAAAATAAAGAAAAGAGGAATAAAGCAGGCGCGTTATAATAATAGCAGCCCACAGCCACTCAGGATTGTCACATCCATTAGATGTGACAATCCTGGCACTTTACCCGATTCTTCCTGCTTCCCCTGGTGCGGTGGCAATCAGGCTAATAAGGGGTTAATAACAGCTCACATCTGCCACTAAGCCCTAGATTAGCAATGGCAGGGTCTATGAAAACCCTTCCCCCATTACTAATCTGGAAGTGAAGATAAATAAACACAAACACAAAATAAGATAAAAACAACACCCTCTTTCACTCCTTTATTAACCCCAAAAACACTCAGGTCTTATGTAATCCACACGAAGGCCCATGACTATTCCAATTGCCTTTCTACACCGCCATCGGAGGCCCCGTAACGCGATCATGGGAAGCCGATGGTTGCCATGGTAGCACAGGGTTATGTGATGACTCCTGTCGCTATCATGACTCACATCCTGTTACAGCCGGCTGGCTTTAACAAGACAGCAGCATTTCAGCTGATCAGAGCTCTGCCGCTCTGATCAGCAGAATTGAACAAGCAAGCAGACGGCTAATCCTTACCACTAGAGAGACTATTGAAATAAAAAAAAGTAAAAAAAAAGTTTTATAGAATTAAAAAAACAACTAAAAGTTTAAATCATTCTCCATTCGCCCCACTAAAAATCAAAGGGTTAAAAAAATAAAAATTATACACTCATTTGGTACTGCAGAGTTAAGAAATGCCCAGTCTATCAAAATATAAAATGAATCAATTAGATCGGTAGATGGTGTAGCCGTAAAAAAAAATCCAACTGGCAAAGTTACGTTTTTTGGTCTTCGCAAATTTTCAGCAAAATGCAATACCAGGGAGTCAAAACGTAGCATCTGCGCAAAAATGGTACAGCTAAAAATGCAAACAAATAAGCCATCAGTGAGCCCCATATCCCGAAAAATGAGAACACTACAAGTTGCAGAAAATGCTGCAGAAAGTGCTCCAATTTTTTGGACAAACCTTTTTTTAACCCCTTAGATAAAAGTAAACCTAAACATGTTTGGTATCAACAAACTCATACCAACCTGAAGTATCACACCCACCCATTAGTTTTACCATACAGTGAACACGGTGAATAAAGTACCCCATAAACCATTGTCCAATCACACTTTTTTGTAATTTTTCCGCACATGGAAATTTTGTGCTGTTTTCCAGTACCATATATATATTCTTTGTTTACATTTTGCTCTAGCAAACTGACCACTTCCTGTGCAAAACCTCAGTTAGAGCTGGCACTGCCCGGCCTCAGTGTCCAGCCCCGTCCCCTGCCCGCCCCCTGCACACACATTCCCTGTCAGTATTCTACCCCAGCACCTGATCTGTTATCTCTCTAGCATACACACACACACACACACACACGGCGCTCTGTACCGACCTCCCCCTCACCATCGTTCTGTACCGACCCCTACCCCCATAGGGAACACATGTAGGCTACATTCACATGACCGTTCCGTTTTTGTGGTCCGCAAAAAATGGCCAATTTTTTCACAGATACATTCGTGTGTCATCCGTGTGCCTTACGTTTTTTTTGCGGACCGCAAAAAACAGAAGCAGCAAGAAAGATAAATAGATGAGTAGATATAGAGATGAATAGATAGATAGATATAGAGACAGAGAGATAGAGGGATGAATGAATGAACAGAGGGATAGACAGAGAGATAGATAGATAGATGAGAAAGACATATAATGTCCTACCCCCCTGCATATTCTAAGCTGGCACCCTTTAGTGACTTTCTTGTGGCACTAAAGTGTGTTTAGCCTTGTATTTATCCAAAATATAAATAAAAAATAATTTAAAAAAAACCAAACGACAATGGGTCCCCCATACTTTTGTAGCCAGCTAGGGTAAAGCAGATGGCTGCAGCCTGCAATCCACAGCTGGCAGCTTCAGCTTGGCTGGTAATCTAAAACAGAGGGCACCCCACGCTGTTATTTTAAATTAAGAAGGGAATTTTGTTTACTTACCGTAAATTCCTTTTCTTCTAGCTCCAATTGGGAGACCCAGACAATTGGGTGTATAGCTACTGCCTCCGGAGGCCACACAAAGTATTACACTTAAAAGTGTAAGGCCCCTCCCCTTCTGGCTATACACCCTCCCGTGGGATCACGGGCTCCTCAGTTTTAGTGCAAAAGCAAGAAGGAGGAAAGCCAATAACAGGTTTAAAGACAAATTCAACCCGAAGAAACATCGGAGAACTGAAACCGTTCAACATGAACAACATGTGTACCCGAAAAAAACAAAAATCCCTAAGAAAACAGGGCGGGTGCTGGGTCTCCCAATTGGAGCTAGAAGAAAAGGAATTTACGGTAAGTAAACAAAATTCCCTTCTTCTTTGTCGCTCCATTGGGAGACCCAGACAATTGGGACGTCCAAAAGCAGTCCCTGGGTGGGTAAAAGAATACCTCGTGATAGGGCCGTCAACAGCCCTGTCCTACAGGTGGGCAACCACCGCCTGAAGGACTTGTCTACCTAGGCTGGCGTCCGCCGAAGCGTAGGTATGTACCTGATAATGCTTGGTAAAGGTGTGCAGACTCGACCAGGTAGCCGCCTGGCACACCTGCTGAGCCGTAGCCTGGAGGCGCAATGCCAAGGACGCACCCACGGCTCTGGTAGAATGGGCCTTCAGCCCTGAAGGAACCGGAAGCCCCGCAGAACGGTAGGCTTCAAGAATTGGTTCCTTGATCCACCGAGCCAGGGTGGATTTGGAAGCTTGCGACCCTTTACGCTGACCAGCGACAAGGACAAAGAGTGCATCCGAGCGGCGTAAGGGCGCCGTGCGGGAAATATAGATCCTGAGTGCTCTGACCAGATCCAACAAATGCAAACCTCTCTCAAATTGATGAACTGGATGAGGACACAAGGAAGGTAATGTGATATCCTGATTGAGATGAAAGGGGGATACCACCTTAGGGAGAAACTCAGGAATCGGACGTAGAACCACCTTGTCCTGGTGAAAAACCAGGAAGGGAGATTTGCATGACAGCGCCGCTAGCTCGGACACTCTCCGAAGAGACGTGACCGCTACTAGAAAGGCCACTTTCTGTGAAAGACGAGAAAGGGAAACATCCTTCATAGGCTCGAAAGGCGGCTTCTGGAGGGCAATTAGAACCTTGTTCAGATCCCAGGGCTCTAACGGCCGCTTGTAAGGAGGGACGATATGACACACTCCTTGCAGGAACGTGCGTACCTGAGTAAGTCGTGCTAGGCGTCTCTGAAAAAATACAGATAGCGCTGAGACTTGTCCTTTAAGGGAACTGAGCGACAAACCTTTTTCCAACCCGGATTGCAGGAAGGAAAGAAAAGTAGGCAATGCAAAAGGCCAGGGAGAAACTCCCTGAGCTGCGCACCAAGATAAGAATATCTTCCACGTCCTGTGGTAGATCTTGGCGGAGGATGGTTTTCTAGCCTGTCTCATGGTGGAAATAACCTTTCGAGATAATCCTGAAGACGCTAGGATCCAGGACTCAATGGCCACACAGTCAGGTTCAGGGCCGCAGAATTCAGGTGGAAAAACGGCCCTTGAGATAGCAAGTCTGGTCGTTCTGGTAGTGCCCATGGTTGGCCTACCGTGAGGTGCCACAGATCTGGGTACCACGATCTCCTCGGCCAGTCTGGAGCGACGAGGATGGCGCGACGGCAGTCGGCCCTGATCTTGCGCAGCACTCTGGGTAACAATGCCAGAGGTGGGAACACATAAGGTAGCCGGAATTGCGACCAATCTTGAACTAAGGCGTCTGCCGCCAGAGCTCGGTGATCGTGAGACCGTGCCATGAAAGCCGGGACCTTGTTGTTGTGCCGTGACGCCATCAGGTCGACGTCCGGCATCCCCCAGCGGCGACAGATCTCCTGAAACACGTCCGGGTGAAGGGACCATTCCCCTGCGTCCATACCTTGGCGACTGAGGAAGTCTGCTTCCCAGTTTTCCACGCCTGGGATGTGAACTGCGGAAATGGTGGAAGCCGTGTCTTCCACCCACGTCAGAATCCGTCGGACTTCCTGGAAGGCTTGCCGACTGCGTGTTCCACCTTGGTGGTTGATGTACGCTACCGCTGTAGAGTTGTCCGACTGAATTCGGATCTGCTTGCCTTCCAGCCACTGCTGGAAGGCTTGTAGGGCAAGATACACTGCTCTGATTTCTAGAACATTGATCTGAAGGGTGGACTCTTCCTGAGTCCACGTCCCTTGAGCCCTGTGATGGAGAAACACTGCTCCCCACCCTGAAAGACTCGCGTCTGTCGTGACTACCTCCCAGGATGGGGGTAGAAAGGACTTTCCTTTCGACAAAACGGTGGGAAGAAGCCACCACCGAAGAGATTCCTTGGCCGCCTGAGAAAGGGAGACGTCTCTGTCGAGGGATGTCGACTTCCCGTCCCATTGGCGGAGAATGTCCCATTGTAGTGGACGGAGATGAAACTGCGCGAAAGGGACTGCTTCCATTGCTGCTACCATCTTCCCTAGGAAGTGCATGAGGCGTCTCAAGGGGTGAGACTGGCCTTGAAGGAGAGATTGCACTCCTGTCTGTCCAGCGGAAGCTTCACTATCGCTGAGAGAGTATGAAACTCCATGCCAAGGTATGTTAGCGATTGGGTCGGAGTCAGATTTGACTTTGAAAAGTTGATGATCCACCCGAAACTCTGGAGAGTCTCCAGCGCAACGTTCAGGCTGTGTTGGCATGCCTCTTGAGAGGGTGCCTTGACCAGTAGATCGTCCAAATACGGGATCACAGAGTGACCTTGAGAGTGCAGGACTGCTACTACTGCTGCCATGACTTTGGTGAAGACACGTGGAGCTGTCGCCAGCCCGAAAGGCAGAGCTACGAACTGAAGGTGTTCGTCTCCTAGAACAGAGCGTAGAAAACGCTGGTGCTCTGGAGCAATCGGCACGTGGAGATAAGCATCCCTGATGTCTATAGATGCTAGGAAATCTCCTTGAGACATTGAGGCGATGACGGAGCGAAGGGATTCCATCCGGAACCGCCTGGTTTTTACGTGCTTGTTGAGCAGTTTTAGATCCAGAACGGGACGGAATGACCCGTCCTTTTTTGGCACCACAAACAAGTTGGAGTAAAAACCGTGACCTTGTTCCTGAAGAGGAACGGGGGTCACCACTCCTTCCGCTTTTAGAGTGGACACCGCTAGCCGCAGAGCCTCGGCTCGGTCGGGAGGTGGAGAAGTTCTGAAAAAGCGAGTTGGAGGACGAGAGCTGAACTCTATCCTGTACCCGTGAGACAGAATGTCTCTCACCCAACGGTCTGTGACCTGTGGCAGCCAAATGTCGCCAAAGCGGGAGAGCCTGCCACCGACCGAGGATGCGGAGAGAGGGGGCCGAAAGTCATGAGGAAGCCGCCTTGGTAGCGGGTCTTCCGGCTGTCTTTTTTGGGCGTGACTGAGTACGCCAAGAATCTGAGCTCCTCTGATCCTTTTGAGTCCTCTTGGACGAGGAGAATTGGGACCTGCCTGAGCCTCGAAAGGACCGAAACCCCGACTGTCCTCTCCTCTGTTGGGGTTTATTTTGTCTGGGTTGAGGTAAAGATGAATCTTTACCCTTGGAGTGTTTAATGATTTCATCTAAGCGCTCCCCAAACAGACGGTCACGAGAAAATGGCAAACTGGTTAAACACTTTTTGGAAGCAGAATCTGCCTTCCATTCTCTTAACCACAAGGCTCTGCGTAAAACGACGGAGTTGGCGGATGCCACTGCCGTACGGCTCGTAGAGTCTAGGACAGCATTAATCGCGTAAGACGCAAAAGCAGACATTTGAGAGGTTAAGGGTGCCACCTGCGGAGCAGATGTACGTGTGACCGTGTCAATCTGTGCAAGACCAGCTGAAATAGCTTGGAGTGCCCATACGGCTGCGAATGCTGGAGCAAACGACGCGCCGATAGCTTCATAGATGGATTTCAACCAGAGCTCCATCTGCCTGTCAGTGGCATTTTTAAGTGCCGCCCCATCTTCCACTGCAACTAAGGATCTAGCTGCAAGCCTGGAGATCGGAGGATCCACCTTGGGACACTGGGTCCAGCCCTTAACCACGTCCGGGGGAAAAGGATAACGTGTGTCCTTGAGCCGCTTGGAAAAACGCTTATCCGGATAAGCGTGATGTTTCTGGATTGCGTCTCTAAAGTCAGAGTGGTCCAGAAATACACTTAATTTACGCTTGGGATACCTGAAATGGAATTTCTCCTGCTGTGAAGCTGTCTCCTCTATCTGAGGAGCTTCCAACTGAGGGGGACCAGGGAGCAATGAGTTAACAGTGTCCATGGCCTGAGTTACTGGTCTAGACTGCAATGTTTCAAGAATCTTAGTCATAGTCGCAGACAATCTATCAGCAAAGACTGCAAACTCCGTCCCTGTCACCTGGACAGTATTCACAGGAGGTTCTGCCTGGGTCACCTCCAGCAGAGGCCCCGGCCGAGCAAGTGCCACAGGGGCCGAGCACTGCACACAGTGGGGGTCAGTGGAACCTGCCGGTAGAACAGCCCCACAAGCGGTACAAGCAGCATAGAAAGCCTGTGCCTTGGCACTTTTGCTTTTTGCGGTCGACATGCTGATGTGTCCTCTGAGTAATCTAGGAGGGTATATAGCAGAGAATCTCCAGCGACCATACAGTGCAATGTAAAGCTGCAAGCATAAAATACAGTATACACTTCGGCACCAGTGGGGGTCAGCCCTTGAGGGCAGCTTACCGCCCGCTGAAAAGCGGGTGTGTGGGCACCAGAATCCCTTGTCTGGGTCTCCCAGTCTCCTCTCTCCAGCTCAGACTGCACGCAGGAATGGCTGCCGGCGTCCTCTGAAGAGGGGCGGACCGTGGGCGTCCTCAGAAAAAGTGCGGGAAACTGGTGTCCCACTGTGCCCAGTGTGAGGGCTGGAGAATGCAAAGCAGACTCCAGCCCTCTGTGCTGACATTCTGCACAGCGTCCCGCCCTTCCCCTGACTGGCAGGCCTGGGGGCGGGAACGAAACGAAACTAGGCCGCAAAAGCCGGGGACTCGAGTAATAAGCGCGGCCGTGATATATGCACGGCCAGCGCGGAAGTCCCCGGCGCACCACAAGTCCCAGCCGCGCCGCTGCGAAAATGACAGCGGCGGCCGCGCGGCAGTTTCAAATACATGTCCCTTCTCAGCCAAGCTGTAGGTAGGACTGGCACCAGCGCGCAGCGCTTTTGTCCCCGGCGCACTAACACACCCAGCAACGCTGCGGTGTGCGCGCGATATGTGCGGGGACACAGAGTACCTTGACGTCGCAGGGCCTGTCCCTGACGATACTCAGCTCCATTCCAGCAGGCTTTCCAGGGCTGTGGATGGAGCACGGTCTCAGTGCCTGGAGACCGGTAAAATCCCACTTCACCCAGAGCCCTAATGGGGATGGGGAAGGATGCAGCATGTGGGCTCCAGCCTCCGTACCCGCAATGGGTACCTCAACCTTAACAAGCACCGCCGACAAAGAGTGGGGTGAGAAGGGAGCATGCTGGGGGCCCTAGTATGGGCCCTCTTTTCTTCCATCCGACATAGTCAGCAGCTGCTGCTGACTAAACAGTGGAGCTATGCGTGTATGTGTGCCTCCTTCGCACAAAGCATGAAAACTGAGGAGCCCGTGATCCCACGGGAGGGTGTATAGCCAGAAGGGGAGGGGCCTTACACTTTTAAGTGTAATACTTTGTGTGGCCTCCGGAGGCAGTAGCTATACACCCAATTGTCTGGGTCTCCCAATGGAGCGACAAAGAAATAAATAATTTAAAACAAAAAACATGGGGTCCCCCCAAATTGGATCACCAGCCAAGGTAAAGCAGACAGCTGTGGTCTGGTATTCTCAGACTAGGGAGGCCCACTGTTATTGGACACTCCCCAGCCTAAAATTAGCAGGCCACAGCCGCCCCAGAAGTGGCACATCCATTAGATGTGCCAATCCTGGTGCTTCGCCCCAACTCATCCCGTGCCCTGGTGCAGTGGCAAACGGGGTAATATATGGGGATGATGCCAAATGTGTAATGTCACCTGGCATCAAGCCCTAGGGTTAGTGATGTCACGCGTCTATCAGATATCCGACATGACAAACCCAGTCAGTAATAAAAAAAAAAATAGACAACAAAAAAAAAAGTTTTATTTGAAAAAACACTCCTCAAAACAATCCCTCATTCACCAATCTATTCAAAACAAAAACAAATCCTGGTCCAGCATAATCCAATAAGGGGGTCCCATGACAATCCATACCATAGTCAATGTCCCAGTCAATGAAGAACAGAATGTTCCTCATTGGCTGGGAGAGTAATGCAGTGACCTGAGCTAACATCAATAGCCCAGGTCACTGCAGGGGATGCCGAGCGCTGCTGTCAGGAGGTTAGATTAAATCATTACCTGCGGTGACGATCTTCGCTTCACTCTTGTCAGCGCTGTCCCTGACTTCTATGCCCGCCGCGTTCTCAGCAGTATCGCCCGAGACGTCACCGCTAGTGACGGGAGAACGCAGCGGCATAGAAGGCACTGACAGCGCTGACAGGAGTGAAGCGAAGATTGTCACAGCAGGCAATGATGTCATCTAACATCCTGATGGCAGCGCTCGTTATCCCCGCGGCTGCCTGCACTGCAATGTGAGAGGCTGCTGAGCCTGCAATGAAGGCAGCCGCGGGGCTGGAGCGGGACACAGACTGCACGGGCACTCCTGCTATCCTGAGCAGGGGCCCTGGTGCTGGCGGTGACACCGTGGGTGGGGAGAGTACGGGGTGCGGAGGAATGTGTGGGAGGGTGCAGGGAAGAGGGGCGGGGACTCCACGCACTGTACCCGCCCAGCAGGGCGGAAACATGCTGTTCCAGATTTGCATGTCAACATGGTCCTGCCCATGTTGACATGAAATGACCGGAAGCAGCAAAATCGCGTCAGGAGCGGTCACATGACCGCTCTGAGCCGGGGGAGAAAGGCTGACAGCAGGGCAGGTAAGTGGTCACTAGCTACTTACCTGCCCCAATGTAGCCCAATAGGGTAATAATGAAGAAAAGTCAAAATAAGCCGGATAACCCCTTTAATTATAAAGGCCATAGATCAGAGGTTAGAGGTGGTAACCTATTTAAGGCCCTTGCGCAACTTGAGTCATTGGATTTATAGATTGGACACAAGGACTACTATTGGGCTCAATGAGAGCTTTGACAGCTTTCTTTAATTGGGTATTTTTATGTGGTGTGAGAATGGGACTGTTTGTGTTAAATTATTTTTAATTGTTTCTTTTTCTTTTTATCCATAATTTAGAGATCTGTATATGCTAAAACCATACCTGTGGTGGTCTGCAAATTTTGAGGTACTTCACGCGACCCGCTCAGTGACTTAGATGTTGACTTTGATTGGGTATTTTCCCTGAATGAAGTGCCTATGAGAAAATAAGAAAAAAGATTATTATCTAAGAAAAGTGGACAAAAACATTGTACAACAATTTAATTATAGTTAGGATACAACTAATATTTAATACATTTACTCGATAATTTAGTTTTTTGCATTTCTTGATTTTGCTTGCCTTATGGCATGTGATTTTTAATTTTGCATATAATATTTCTGTTTACACAACAACATGAACACTATGCACTTTTTTTGTTTGTCTATTGAGTAGTGATGGACAGACCTGGACTGTAAAATTTAGAATCCGAGAGGTTTTAAAAATACCCGAGTACCGGACCCGGGCCTGGAGTTCTCAGGGAACTCCGGATAATGATCCGGAACCTTTAGAAATAAAAAATAAAAAAAGGAAAAATAAAGAAAATAAGAATAAAGCAGGCGCGTTATAACAATAGCAGCCCACAGCCACTCAGGATTGTCACATCCATTAGATGTGACAATCCTGGCACTTTACCCGATTCTTCCCGATTCCCCTGGTGCGGTGGCAATCAGGCTAATAAGGGGTTAATAACAGCTCACAGCTGCCACTAAGCCCTAGATTAGCAATGGCAGGGTCTATGAAAACCCTACCCCCATTACTAATCTGTAAGTGAAAATAAATAAACACAAAATAAGATAAAAACAACACCCTCTTTCACTCCTTTAATAAGCCCAAAAACACATAGGTCTGATGTAATCCACACGAGGTCCCATATCGATTCCAGCTCTGCTACATCTGAAGTGACAGCGCGTGGGCATAGAATATGACCACCCGCTGTGATCTTAAGGCAGAGAATGAGTCACAGCGATGTGTGGTGACGTAACTTAGCTTATTTGCGGTCACAGCTGGAGCTGCCCATTGTCATCCACCTATGATCGCAGGTAACCTGACCTCAGGTGACCTCATTGAACTGAGTGACCACTACTATCCATAAATGTGGCGTAATACTTTGGCAAAATTACTCTCAGAAATAAAATGTGAGTCAGAAATACATTCAGGCATCTTCCGCATGCTGTTGCCATTCAGTTTCAACAATTTTCCATCCATTGCAATATTTTTACAGCCCTCGCAGGCCTATTTCTAAGGTCCTCTGGAAAATTATTCGAGTTTCCCATTGACTTGGATTGGGTTCGTTATTCGGTATGAATACACAAATGTACAAATTATTGGATTTGAACAATCCGAACCCGAATATTTTAGCATTCGCCCATATCTAGTCATCACTAATGATAATTTTAATAATTTTAAGGATGTCTAAGGATGTCTAAAACTGATCAACTGGGAAAAGGTTGTTGCATTACTCGTAAATCAAATGCCATGTCCTTCAAATTGTCCAATTATTAATACCAGGTTTTGGTTAAAATGAGGCTACCATTTCAAGGTTCATTTTCCATCAAGGAGAAACTACGCTGAAAATCTATCTTTCTCTATCGCTTCATTGGAGGACACAGGAAACCATGGGTGTATGCTGCTGGGACTAGGAGGTGACACTATGCAAATAAGAAAGTTGGCTCCTCCCACATAGTATACACCCACTGACTGGAGCTGAGGAGATCAGTTTTTGCTTAGTGTCCGAGGAGGTTGGACACGCAGGGGCTGCTCTCAGCCCCTCAGGTTTGTATTGTTGTGTTTTATTAATGTTTTCCCTTTGTTTTTCAGACACAGCTCGTCGGGCGACAGGGTGTAATCGCTCACCCTGCTCTCCCACATAGAGACCGGTCGCACAGAAGTGGGGTCCGTCCGCCACTTCCGTTGTCCTCCGTGTCTGTCTGGCAGGACCCTACCCCCCTAACACTTTCAAGACGGTTTGGGGGGCATCCGCACAGAGGGACAGGTGGATAGTCCTTGCCCCCCTCCCCAAACTCTCTCGCTTCCGAGCCTGATTGTGGGGTAGGAGGACGAAGACCGTACCCAGGATGGAGAGGTACCCTTCCGGTCTCCCCTCGACTATGCCCGGGACGACCGTCGAGATGTCTTCGCTCGCCTTCCAGGATGGGTCCAGGATCACCTCAAGACAAGCCGGGACCTCCGATAAGTACTCACTCCCCCCTCCTCTTCCCCGTCCCGGGTTATGGGGAGGGATCCCGGGTATAGAAACCCCACAGCCCCTTCTCCACTTGGGTCAGGGGGTCCTACATCTCCCTTAGAGCCCCCTCCACAGGCCCCTCTGTAGTTGGCTTCGGCGACCTACCTTAGAATTTAGCCCCCGGCTCCATTGCGGCCCGGCGTCCCCTCCGGTGGCCCACTTTCAAATTTATCCCCCGGCTCCATTGCGGCCCGGCGTCCCCTCCGGTGGCCCACTTTTAAAATTTAGGCCCCGGCTCCATTGCGGCCCCCTCAGTGTCCGCGCGCCTCTCCAGGCCACGCCCCCAGCCGGAATTCTGTCCGCGCGCGTGGGCTTTTCAAATCTTCCGCCTCTTTTTTCTCGCGCGGTCCCAGTCCTCTCCCGGTGTCTGTCGTCATTTCCGGGCGCCAATCCCCGGCACGCGTCATTCCTGTGCCTCCACTGGACCAGGCCCCTCCCTCCGGGTAAGCGACGCTGCTGCCGCCGCGAGGCCCGATACTCCCCGCCCGGGTAGGTCGACTCTGCAGCCGCCTCAGGACCCGAGCCTCCGACCGGGTAAGCGCCGCTATCGCCGCCGCGCCTGTGCCTACACCCGGGTAAGCGCTGCCAGCGCCGCCACCAGGCCCGATCCACCGACCGGGTCAGCGCTCCTAGCGCCGCTGCGTCCCCCCCTTCCCAGAACCGCCGCAAGTTTGCGACATAGCGCCCACCCGCAGGCAGTGTTGGCCCCAGCGCACCCTCACTGGCAGGGTTTAGTCCACTGCTCCCCAGACTTCAGTGTCAGTCAGCGCCCCGGGCATCAGGCTGTCATCTCTCTCAGGGCTCATTCCCAGGGTACTGTTGTCTCTGAACATGCAGGCCCATTCACTGTGGTGCTATTTGTGAAGAAACAAGTCCATTCAATATGGTACTGGTTGTGAGGAAGCAGGCCCATTCCCTATGGTACTGTTTGGGAAGTGGCAGGCCCACTCACTGTGGTACTGTTTGTGAGGATGCAGGCCCATTCACTATGGTACTGGTTGTGAAGGGGCAGGCCCATTCACTATGGTACTGCTTTGGGAAGAAGCCGAATGTCGCACAATTTTTTTGTCTCCTGTTTTTGTGATGTACATTCACAGACATTCTCCTCACATCTTGCCTAGCACAGATGTGCTCCTGAATTCTGGGCGTTCACTGTCAGTTTGCCATTCTGTCTCCCAGGTATTATACGCCTGTAACACTAATCACTGATCCTATGTGTCCAGCTGTATTATACGCCTGTGGCTCTAATCACGGACGTCTCTACAGCACTCTAAATCTTCCCAGAGTATCGCTCTTGCGCCCGATTATCCGTCACGTTACGGATAGATTATGGCGCTCTACCCAGCAGTCAGAAACCCATATTTCGCTACACACGCTGCTTGCCCAGCGGTCCATGACATGGCCCTTTCCGTGAACGCTCCAGTGTCTCCGTGAACCTGTCAGCCTTCCAGTGTGTTCCAGGTTTACGCCCTGTGTTTCCATGTGCCTATCCTCTAGCCTACGTGTCAGTGTCTCTACGTGCTACCTGTCTGTTACAGTCCGTAGGTGCCTTTCTCTCTACACCAGTCTTCACCAGTGTGCAAGTGCCACCAGTGTTCCAGTGTTCTTTAGGTACTAGTCCTCTTCGGTGTGCTAGTGTTTCCTCGTACTTGTCCACTATCCAGTGGGCCAGCGTTTCTATATGCACTGACCTACTCCCGTGTGCCAGCGTTTCCCTGTACCTGTCCACTATCCAGAGTGCCAATGTCTGCGTCATGCCTGTGTGCTCCAATACCCAGGTGCTTTGGGGACCCTGCCCGCTATTCCGTGGGCCAGTGTTTCTACGTGCATTTGTTTACTCTGGTGTACCAGTGTTTTCCACGAGCCCTTACACTACTCAGTGTAACTAGGTTTTTATGCGCACCTGTCTACACCACCGTAATAGTGTTGTGTGAACCCTCCCACTGTTTAGGGGGTCAGGTTTCTTCTTGCACCTGTCAGTTTTAGTGTGCTATAACCTTTTCTGTCAACCTGTCCACCATCCAGATTGACAGTTCCATAGACCTGTCCACTTGCTCGTGTGCCAGTGTCTCTATATGTCGGTCCATCTTCCAGGGTGCCAGTATACACTATCCAGTGTTTCTCTATGCACCTACCCACCATCCGGTGCGCTAGTCTTGCCAGAATGTACACTCTATCCTGTGTGCCAGTGTTTCTGTAGGCACCTGTCTACTACAGCGGGAGAGTGATTTGATGAGCCTGCCCACTTGCCTATGGGCCAGCACTTATCAGCACCAGAAGCCGGATACAGCAACAGGCTTGAGTGCCTTGTTCAACTTTTCCGCTCATCTTCGACTGAGGCGAGTGCTCCATCCAACACTACCCCATGAGGCGGCACGCCAGCAGCTGTCACGTTCAGTGCCAGTATTCAAGATCAATGATCCTGCCCGCTATCCAATAGGCTAGCGTTTCTCCGGACCAGAAGCTGGATACTGTAACAAGTATGTGTTGCTCTGCTCACGACCCAGTGACTCGAACAGTCTTCCTCACCTAGTGGGTCATGTATCTCCTTCATCTTCGACTGAGGCGAGGACTGTGGTCTCCATGGACCCCTAACGTGGTACGGCAGCAACGGTCATTAGGTTGCTTCCCAGTGACCCAGGGGTTTTTTCCTACTTCAGACCACCCATTCAGGAAAACAGAAGGTAAGCCAGAATCCTCTGGCCAGTTCATTGTCTTCTCTTTCTGCAGCAGTTATTTACTCACTCTTCAGCGATCTGCATCCATCTCCTACCTCACACCATGCGTGTAACGTGATCTCGAGGTAAGGTTACACGCGACCTTCTGACTGGAGGGTCGTGTGATTCACTCCCTGCAGCAACCACAGACCTCATGACGCAGCACGGCAGCAGCAGTTCTCATCCGGTCGCTTCCCAGTGGCCCGGGACCTTCTCCTACCTTGCCCCATTCATCTAAGGTAGCCACAAGGTAGGGCTTTTCTCTCTTGACCGTACGTTGGCTGCATCGCTTCTTGAAGCAGCAGTCATTTTGGTTTTCAAATGAGGTAAGCAAGGGGCAGCTCTATCTGCTAACCAATATGTTGTCCATTTTACTTCCTGCCACCTTCCTCGGGTGGTTCATAGTTCTTCTGGTATCTGCCTATTCTTTGGCCTAGACCAGCCTTGGCCGCGCCCTCCACTAGGGTTCCGGCCAGGTACTGTATAGGTTTAAAACCATAGGTCGTTACTTACATTCTCTTTCTTTCAGATAGAGATCAGATTTCCTCAGTCCCTTCACAGTCAACAGATGAAGTTAAGAACCAGACACAGAATCGTCTAACCAGTATTGATTCCACGGAGGACCAGCTTCACCAAGGGACTTCTAGTATCCTGACGGCCCAGTCATTGGGCCCACTCTTCCGGACAAGCTGTAAGGTTTCATATAATTGTATTCTGTCTACTTTCCGCAGCAGAATTCTTCAGGGAACCCAGAATGCTCAGGCCACTGGGTGTCTCCACCCGAACACTCAACACTACAGCGAGTGGTCCCCGTCTAATCTGCCAATCTCCACTAACACCTAGACATGACCTGCTTCAGTTTCAGGCCAAGAGGGATCTTCATTTCCCCTGTCCCGGGTCTACCTCCTTTTCCCCCTCTCGTAGCCATTCTGGATGGCCCTTGGAGATATGCTAGATCTCTCCGAAGTCCCCGCCATACCAAACTCCGCGACCACTCGCCACCGCTTGGTCTCATTTCTGCACTTTTCAATCAGAGTTCCTGCCAGATCATTTAAACTCCCATATTCTGTCATTTCTTTCCCTTCGTCGTCACCTCGGGTTGTGACGTGGTGACGCGTTTTATAATAATAATAGTAATAATAATAACACTTTACTCATTCTTCCGTCACTCCTCCGTTTTTTCCTTGCCACCTTCCAAGGATAGGCGTCACTACTCTGGTCGACGAGCGCTTAGGCCGGTCACATAGTCCAACCCTTCCTTGAGTCCCCTCGAAAGGGTTTTTCCTTCTCCCATTACAGGTCATACTTCCCAGGTCTTGGGCTCCTTTTTTTTCATTCGCAAGAGCCCTCTCCTATAGGGGGTTCTCTTTCCAGTAATTCACTTCAAGGGGCATCTAGTACCCGAGTCCAGAGTTCGAGTTTTCCCAGCCACGCCATTGTAGATGCCCGGACTCCCTTCTCCTGTCTGTCAGGTCATAGAGGTAATTGGTTATTGGATTTCCTTGGCTCCTTAACCTTCTCCTTTTTCTCCGGACTTCACAGGTTCTCTAGACCGCTTCTATACACAGGGGATTTATCTCCCGTATCATCTTCCCGCCTGCAGGCTGTTTCGTCCACTAGGGTCAGATCACTTCCCTCAGGTGCTGTGTAATCAACAGGTCAAGTTCCCCTATGGCGGAATCCCCTCACAGTATCTCGTCTCCCCTGCACTTTTTTAGGCAGTCGGTTTTCCTTTTAGTTGTCCGGTGGCAGTAAAGGCCCAAGGCTCCGTTGGCCTCCACTTACCTGGCACCTTCCTCTACCAGGTACCCTAGTTCTTCGCTCATTCTTACTCTCTCAGGCGTAGTACCATGGCCTGTCGGGTTTTTGCTCCTAGCCGACCTATTGCTGTCAGTCGCCTTAGATCCTTAGCTTTCTTAGGTACAGATTTCAAAGGATGCAGTTTCTCCCTGATCATCCTATTCCCCAGCACACGCATTTTACACTAGTTCTTAGTACTCCCTAGTACTCTAACTCTTCTCCTATACTTCGGCCCCTGGCCGGGTAGGGGTTCTTTATGGGGTCTACGACCAGTTTTCGGTCACAGAATCTTGTCTCTGCTAACCCTGTTTTCGGGTCGCTTTCTTCCCACCCTTGGGGACTGCTTTAGGACGTCCCATTGTTTCCTGTGTCCCCCAATGAAGCGATAGAGAAAAGTAGATTTTGGGTACTCACCGTAAAATCTCTTTCTCGGAGCCTTCATTGGGGGACACAGCACCCGCCCTTTTCTAAGACTTCAATGGATCCGGAATGTTCTAGATTTCAAGCTTCTCCTCGTACTGCTTTTACACAAACTGATCTCCTCAGCTCCAGTCAGTGGGTGTATACTACGTGGGAGGAGCCAACTTTCTTATTTGCATAGTGTCACCTGCTAGTCCCAGCAGCATACACCCATGGTTTCCTGTGTCCCCCAATGAAGGCTCCGAGAAAGAGATTTTACGGTGAGTACCCAAAATCAACTTTTTGAACCATGTGCATTGAATATTTTTTTGGTATGGTATCAGAGGACTCAGAAGGAAAAATGTATGTAACAAAATTAAAACATTGTCGTCCATTTGGCTTATCCCTAATCTATTAATTTTACACTAGGTGGTAAAATAGATGACATCTTTATTATCTGGAGGGGTACCGATCCTGAACTGCAGAGCTTCATGACTTGGTTGAACGATAACCCATATAACATCAAACTAACCTATAAGGCAGATCGGGAGGCAATTGATTTTCCGGACTATAATATAAAAATGGGGTACCAGACAGAAAAGGGTACTCCACGGGTACAATTATTATCAACAAGTAAGAGGGAAGAATCTTTTTCCTCACAGATACATTTCATCTCCAAGTTAACAGTCAGAGGGGGCGATCGGCAGATCTTGAACAAACACTGGTCGTTACTGAAGACCGACCAGAGTTTGAACGACGTTTTACTCATCGCCCACTCTTACCTGTTAGAAGGGGGAAAAGCCTAAAGGATATGCTGGTGAAGAACCATTACGTACCTAGGGTGGTATCTCGCTTTGAGAAAGGGAGTCCCAAATTTGGTTGTTTTCCTTTTGTCTGCCCAGAGATGTTGTCAGCTTGGGTTGGACCTAAAGAGTATAAAATAAAAAGTTACAAATCATGCAGTAAAAGTCACGTTATCTATTATGCAGTATGTGACTGTAGCCTAATTTATATTGGGTTAACATCAAGGGAACAACGCGTCCGCACGAGGGAACATGTTAGGGACATAAATGCGGTGTGTGATGTTGTGGATCTTGATTCCCTAAGGATGATCCAGAGACATTTCAAGCTGCACTATGACTGTGGTCCCACAGGATTGAAAATTTGTGGTATCGAAAGGTCCATTTAGAATCTAGGGGTATATATATATATATATATATATATATATATATATACACACATATTACTATATGAATTTTGTCTCTGCATGATATAGGGAGATTAGAAAATCTTTTAAGGACTATACATGGTCATATTCTTTAGGCTAAGGCTGATTCTCCTTATGTTTGGATGATTTTCTTACCTCCCTGGTCGTGCCCTTTCACTTGCCAGTAGTAGATATGGTCTCGTTGGGTACGCATGTGCGGGGCTGCCTCAGCATGAGTCCCCGCCAAGGGAGCTTCCTCAGAAGGATGCATGGGTTAACTGACGTTAGTGGAAGTATTCTTCCGATCCACGCTTCCCCTGGAATGACTGGATGAGGCGGACTCTATGTGCGGCGTCCCACCCCCTGCACGCGCCCAAACAGCGACGATCTCGCCCAAGACACCACATAATAAAACATGCACATTACACTTTCCTCAAGCGAGGAAGCCAGGTGAGAAACGCTTGTCAGGGCTACTCAAAACATACAGTTATAAGTGCACTTTATAGGTGAGTCCGGATCACGATGATTCATGGCTGTTAGCTCTATCGCTAATAGTAATGGTAGCCTTTGAGGCTTAGGCTGCGTTACATGGGTGATATTAGATTTTTGTGTTATTATAGCGTCACCAGGTGGCCATCTGTATTAGTACATGCAGTGGTACCTGCAATGTATTTCAATGACCCCGATCCTGCTGTACCGGAAGTCGCCGGATCCTGATAGACAGAATCCTGTTTTTTGTACTGAGCATGCCCAGAAAGCAGCTTGGCATGGTCAATACAGAAATCTCCCTCTCTCTCAGACAGAAGACCAGGATCGTGAAGGGGTGAGAGGGAGTAATAAAGATGGAGTCCCTAAGTGTGTCTGTGTATTTATTTCTAATAAAGTGTCTGTGTATTTTTTTCTAATAAAGTATTTTTTCTGTGTGATGTCTTTTTTTTAACCCTTTATTGGAGATTCTTAATGGCCGGGTCAAACTTGGCCTGACATTAGCAATCTCAGGCTTTATACCAGCAGTTAAAACAAAGCTGGTATTAACCCCTTATTACCCAACATGCCACCCGGCACCACGGCCGCTGGGAGAGATGTTGGATACAACGCCAGAAGATAGCGCTTTTAAGAAAGCGCCATTTTCTGGGGCGACTGTTGACTGCAATTCTCAGCGGGGGGGGCCAAGAAAGCTTGGGCCACCCTGCACTGCGTATTCCTATCTCCAGCTGCCTAGTTGTACCTGGCTCGTCACAAAAATTGGGCAAAGCCCATGTGTTTTTTTTTGTTTTTTTTAATTATTTCATGAAATTCATGAAATAATTAAAAAAGGGCTTCCCTGTATTTTTGGTTCCCAACCGGGTACAAATAGGCAGCTGGGGGTTGGGGGCAGCGCGTACCTGCTTGCTGTACCCTGCTAGCATACAAAAACAGGGTGAAGCTGTCTTTTTTTTTAGTTTTTCGGCAAAAAACATTAAAAAAAGGGCTTCCCTGGATTTTCCATTGCCAGTGAAGGTCATATAAGCAGTGGGGGTTAGCAGCCAGTAGCTGCTCGGGTTACCTTAGCAATAGAAAATGCAGCGGGAGTCCACACATTTTATTTTTTGACCCCCTAACCCTAGAGTTAGGGTTATGTGTTTGGGGTTTTTGTTTATTTTTTAATGAATTTAAAAAAAAAAATACTCATGGGCAACCGAGAACCCGAGCATTTTTAGTGCACACTCATCCCTACTTCTAACCATACAGCCAGCAGATCAAGTAATCTGATCAGCTGACTCCAGTGTTGGCCGATTACTTGTTCTGGGTCCCCCTGCATCCATCGCAGCGTGTGCTGCCTGTGAGGTCAGCTGAATTCGGCCGACACTGGAGTCAGCTGATCTGAACTCTGTTGAACTCCAGCCCGCACACTCTGCGATGGATGCAGGGGGACACAGAACAAGCAATCGGCCAACACTGGAGTCAGCTGATCTGAACTCAGCTGAACTCATGACCACACAGCCCGAACATGGTCACACGTGATCGGCAGCAGGCAGTGATTGCTGTTAACCTGCATCCTTCACAGCGTGTGCGGGCTGTGAGAGCAGGAGTTCAGCTTATTCCCGATCAGCTGACTCCAGTGCCAGACGATAAATTCTGTGTTCCCCTTGATCCATCACAAGTAGAAGAAGAAGCATACAATAAACTAACAATTGCGGTTGCATGCGTTGCACATTCAATCCACAGGATCCGGTCATATGCGGTTTGCATCCTGTCAAATGTGAAAGTAGCCTTACAGCTGGAGCAGGAAGAAGAAAGACAAGATGGCAGACTTACTTTGGGAGCTTACAGGAAGAAATCGCACAGACCAATTTTTGGGGCTCCACTCAAGGGGATCTGGGGCTGAGAAAAAAAGGAGACCGTCAGCTGATGATGAAATAGCTAGCAAAGTTATTGATCATTATCTCAAACCCATTGCCTCCTCTCTCTAGTCCGGCATTTCCTCTCTGCGGCGATCACCATCCTCCTTCTTCTGAGGCCCATGTGCATGACGCGTCCTACATCATGCTCACTAGCTGGCATTGAGGTCCTGCGCAGGCGCACTTTGATCTGCCCTGCTCAAAGCAGATCCATGTATTGTAGTGCATATGCGTAAGAGATCTTTAACCCCTTAACGATCTGGTGGCTATCATGATAGCACAGGATCATGTGATGACTCCTGTAGCTCACATGACTCAGGTCCTGTAAGAAAAAGCCAAATACTGGCTGTTACAAGAGATGATAATTTCTCCCAGTCTAAATTGTGCTGCTCTGATTGGGATAAATAAATGAGTGATCAGACAGCTGATCCTAATAGCCCCCTAGGGGTACTAGTCAAATTTAAAAAAAAATTTAAGAAAAAGTTTTGAAAAAGTAAAAAAAAAAGTAAAAACACCTAAAAGTTCAAATCATCCCTTTTTTGCCCCACTGAAAAATAAAGGGTTAAAAAAAAATATATTCACACATTTGGTATCGCTGTCTTCAGTCCGAATATATATCATAATATAAAATCATTTGTTCTGTTTGGTAAATGGCGTAGCAGCAAAAAAATTCCAAATGCCAAAATTACGCTTTTTGGTTGCCAAAAATTTTAAGCAAAATGCAATAACAGGCAATGAAAACATAGCATCTGCGCAAAAATGATACTGTTAAAAACGTCAGCTCGAGATACAAAAAAAAGCCATAACTGAGCCATAGATTTAAAAAAATGAGAACGCTATGGGTCTCAGAAAATGGCGCAAAAAAGAGAATTTTGTTTACTTACCGTAAATTCTTATAGTTCCGACATGGGAGACCCAGACCATGGGTGTATAGCTTCTGCCTTCGGAGGACACACAAAGTACTACACTAAAAAGGTAGCTCCTCCCTCCGAGCATATACACCCCCTGGATGACCAAATCTAGCCAGTTTAGTGCAAAAGCTGAAGGAGGACATCCACCCACAAGTAGAGATAGAGTAAAACCCGGAATAACCGGAACCTCTGTCTACAACAACAGCCGGTGAAAACACACGGAACAAGAACTGCCAACAGGCAACAGGGAGGGTGCTGGGTCTCCCATGTCGGAACTATAAGAAAAAGAATTTACGGTAAGTAAACAAAATTCTCTTTTTCTTCATCGTTCCTTATGGGAGACCAAGACCATGGGACGTCTCAAAGCAGTCCATGGGTGGGAAATAAACAGAAAACTGAGAAGTAGGCAAAACCTAACTTCACAAATGGGCGACAGCCGCCTGAAGGATGCGTCTGCCCAAGCTCGCATCTGCCGAAGCATGAGCATGCACTTGGTAGTGCTTCGAAAAGGTGTGCAGACTAGACCAAGTGGCAGCCTGACAGACCTGCTGAGCCGTAGCCTGGTGCCTGAAAGCCCAAGAGGCACCGACAGCTCTGGTCGAGTGCGCCTTAATCCCCGGCGGGGGAGGCACCTGAGTACATTGGTAGGTATCGGATATGGCCGACCTAATCCAACGAGCTAGGGTCGGTTTAGAAGCCGAGAGACCCTTGCGCTGACCTGTGGTCAGCACAAAAAGAGAGGTGCACCGCCTAAGAGCAGCGGTGCGTGACATATAGATCCGGAGCGGCCGCACCAAATCTAAAGTATGCAACGCTTTCTCAAAGCGATGCACAGGGGCCGGACAAAGGGAAGGCAATGAAATGTCCTGGTTAAGGTGGAAAGGAGACACCACCTTAGGGAGAAAGTCCGGAGTCGGACGGAGAACCACCTTGTCTTGGTGAAAAACCAAAAAGGGTGACTCCGAAGAGAGCGCAGCCAAATCAGAGACTCTCCTGAGAGAAGTTATGGCCACCCGAAAGACCACTTTCTGGGAAAGTCGAAACAAAGAAACCTCCCTAAGAGGCTCAAAGGGGGGTTTCTGTAAGGCCGTGAGGACCAGATTAAGGTCCCAGGGATCCAAAGGCCACCGATAAGGAGGAATGATGTGAGATGCGCCCTGCATGAAGGTGCGCACCTGGGCCAGTCGGGCGATATGCCGCTGGAACAACACTGACAGAGCCGAGACCTGTCCCTTGAGGGAATTGAGGGATAGTCCTAGCTGCAGACCGGACTGTAGAAAGGACAGGATGGTCGGCAAGGAAAAAGGTCAAGGAGCATGTCCGGAAGAGCGACACGAGGACAGGAAAATTCTCCAAGTCCTGTGGTAAATCCTGGCCGAGGAAGACTTCCGAGCCTGAGTCATAGTGGAGATGAACTCGGAAGGAATGCCTGAAGCCGTCAGGATCCAGGACTCAAGAGCCACGCCGTCAATCTGAGAGCCGCAGAATTCTGGCGAAAAACGGACCTTGTGAGAGAAGGTCTGGGCGGTCCGGGAGATGCCACGGCACCTCTACGGACAGACGGAGCAGGTCTGGGTACCAAGCTCGCCTGGGCCAGTCTGGAGCAATGATTATGACCCGACGGCCCTCCATTCTGATCTTGCGCAGGACTCTGGGCAAGAGATGTAGAGGGGGAAACACGTAGGCCAGACGGAACTGGGACCAATCCTGAACCAGCGCGTCCGCTGCCAAGGCCTGAGGATCGTGGGAGCGAGCCACGTAAACCGGGACCTTGTTGTTGTGCCGGGATGCCATGAGATCCACTTCCGGAGTGCCCCACTTGCGGCAGATTGACCGGAACACTGCCGGATGCAGGGCCCACTCGCCGCTGTCCACGGTTTGACGGCTGAGATAATCTGCCTCCCAGTTTTCTACGCCTGGGATGTGGACTGCGGATATGGTGGACTTGGAGTCCTTCGTCCACTGAAGGATACATTGAACCTCCAACATTGCTAGGCGGCTGCGAGTCCCGCCCTGGTGATTGATGTAGGCAACTGCTGTCGCGTTGTCTGACTGGACTCGAATGTGCTTGCCCGCCAACAGGTGGTGAAAAACTACGAGAGCTAGGAGCACAGCTCTGATTTCCAGCACATTGATCGAGAGGGCTGATTCGGACGGAGTCCAAGTGCCCTGTGCTCGGTGGTGGAGAAACACTGCTCCCCAGCCGGATAGACTGGCATCCGTGGTGAGAATCACCCAGGACGGGATCAGAAAGGAGCGTCCCTGGGATAGCGAGAGGGGCCGAAGCCACCACTGAAGAGAGCTCCTGGTCTGTGGCGACAGAGCCACTAGCCTGTGCAAGGAAGAGGTCCGCTTGTCCCAACAGCGGAGAATGTCCAGCTGCAGGGGACGCAGATGGAACTGGGCAAAGGGAACCGCTTCCATTGACGCCACCATCTGACCCAGCACCTGCATGAGGTGCCTGATGGAATGACGGCGGGGCCTCAACAGAGAGCGCACCGCCAGATGAAGGGACTGCTGTTTGATTAAGGGCAGCTTCACAAGTGCCGGCAGAGTCTCGAATTGCATCCCTAGGTACGTAAGTTTCTGGGTCGGGGTCAGAGTGGACTTGGGCAGATTGACAAGCCACCCGAATTGAACAAGCGTGGCGAGAGTGAGCGAGACACTCCGATGACAGTCTGCACTGGATGAAGCCTTGACTAGAAGGTCGTC
The DNA here is from genome assembly GCF_048569485.1 of Anomaloglossus baeobatrachus. Classification (NCBI taxonomy): domain Eukaryota; kingdom Metazoa; phylum Chordata; class Amphibia; order Anura; family Aromobatidae; genus Anomaloglossus; species Anomaloglossus baeobatrachus. The sequence goes on from NW_027445082.1 coordinate 25,955, forward strand.
CAGGTAAGGAATTACTGCCAACCCCTGGAGGTGCAGAACCGCAACCACAGCTGCCATGACCTTGGTGAATACTCGAGGGGCCGTGGCTAACCCGAAGGGGAGAGCCACGAATTGGAAATGTTCCTCTCCGATTGCAAAACGTAGCCAACACTGGTGTGAAACTGCAATTGGCACATGCAAATAGGCATCTCTGATGTCAATGGATGCTAGAAAATCTCCTTGGGTCATTGAGGCAATGACTGATCGCAGAGATTCCATGCGAAAGTGCCGCACCTGAACATGCTTGTTGAGAAGCTTGAGATCCAGGATGGGCCGGAAGGAACCGTCCTTCTTGGGGACTAGGAAGAGATTTGAGTAGAAACCTCTGAATGGTTCCCGGGCGGGAACCGGTACAATTACTCCGTTGGCCTGCAAGGATGCCACGGCCTGAGAGAAGGCGGCGGCTTTGGAGCAGGGGGGAGTGGACAGAAAAAATCTGTTTGGCGGGCTGGAAGAGAATTCTATCCTGTAGCCGTGGGAGATGATATCCCGCACCCACTGATCAGAGACGTGTTGAAACCACACATCGCCAAAGTGGGAGAGCCTGCCACCGACCAAGGACGTTGCTGGCGTGGCCAGATAGTCAAGAGGAGGCTGCCTTAGTGGCAGCGGCTCCTCCGTTCTTCTGAGGACGCGGCTTCGTGCGCCAGCTGGGTTTTCGATCCTTGGCTGAGTTAGTGGACGAGGCTGAGGGCTTAGAGGATGACCAGTTAGAGGAACGAAAGGAACGAAACCTCGACTGGTTCCTGCCCTGGACAGGTTTCCTGGTTTTAGTTTGTGGCAAGGAAGTACTCTTTCCGCCAGTAACATCCTTAATAATTTCATCCAGTTGTTCACCGAACAGCTGGGACCCAGCAAAAGGGAGCCCAGCAAGGTACTTCTTGGAAGAAGCGTCTGCTTTCCACTCTCGAAGCTACAAGATCCTGCGGATCGCGAGGGAATTAGCGGAAGCCACCGCCGTGCGGTGAGAAGCCTCCAGAATGGCAGACATGGCATAGTATGAAAAAGCCGAAGCCTGGGACGTTAAGGCAACCATTTCGGGCATAGAGTCCCTGGTGAGGGAATGCATCTCCGCCAGAGAAGCAGAGACGGCCTTAAGAGCCCACACTGCTGCAAAAGACGGGGAGAACGAGGCCCCTGCCACTTCATATACAGATTTGGCCAGAAGGTCAACCTGGCGGTCAGTGGAATCCTTAAGTGAGGTGCCATCCGCCACAGATACAACTGTCCGGGCTGAGATTCTAGACACCGGAGGATCTACCTTTGGTGAATGAGCCCACTCCTTGACCACCTCTGGTGGAAAGGGAAAACGGTCATCAGAACTACGCTTTGGAAAGCGTTTGTCAGGACAGGCCCTGGGTTTGGTCACAGTGGCCTGAAAACTGGAGTGGTTAAAAAACATACTCCTTGCTCTCTTAGGTGAGGTAAACTGGTGTTTTTCTACCAGAGAGGCTTGTTCCTCTGACACTGGTGGATTGAGGTTCAGTACGGAATTAATGGACGCAATCAAATCACTAACATGTGCATCACCTTCGGTTAGATCAATGGGGTACATAGAGGTAGCGTCCGAGCCCACAGTAAAGGCATCCTCCTCGCCCTGCGATTCAGCTCGTGAATCAGAGCCATGGGACGAGGAAGGAGAAGAGTCCCTGCGTCTCCGTTTAGGAGGACGGGGTCTGGGAACAGATGAAAAATCCTCTGTGAGCTCTGCAGAGCGAGTCTGAGCAGCAGAGGCGCCCTGAGAAGGGGGCTGATGCATGGTCAGCAGAGTCCGGGACAGCTGTCCCATGGAGTCGGCAAAGGACTGGGAGATAGCTTTAGAAAACGATGCTACCCAAGCCGGGGGTTCAGCCACCGGGGCTGGAGCAGCCGGAGGGACCCCTGGGGAGACTCCAGGCTGAGGCATCACCATGTTAGAGCAGGCATCACAATGTGGATATGTGCTCGGTTCAGCAGTATGAGCTTACATGCAGTGCATATAGAGTAAAGCCTTGCAGCCTTGCTCCTAGTGAGAGACATGCTGCTGAGGTGGAGGCTCTGCAGTAAAGAACACACTCCTTCAGAATGACCCCCAGAGAGTGTATAAGAAAGTCCACAACCAGAGGTTGTGGCTTACCAGACCGTTTTGTGTGCCCTCCGGATTCCACAGCTTGGACCCCCAGACAGATTGCAGAGCTGCAGCAGCCAGCGCCGATCAGTGTGTGAACGCTGATAAAATGGCGCCGGAGTGAGGAGGGGGGGCGGGGTTTAGTCCAAGAGCGGGAACCGGAGGGCCAAGGAGAAATACAGGGGAGGGAAACATCTCCTCAGAGAGGAGTGTCCTCCCCTGTGCTGAACGGCCGGTGGGCGGCGCCGCACTGTCCCCCTGCATGACTGACATGCAGGGGCAGTGAAACCGAAAGTAGGCCGCAGCCGAAGCCGGGGCCTAAATTTTTCCATGCGGCCGACGAGCAGGCACCCTCGGCGCGGTTCTCAGGAAAAAAACCAGAGAACCGGCCGGAATCACAGCAAAGTTAAATAACATACTCTCCCCACAATAAATGTACAAGGGACCCCTCAATAACGTCTCAATACTTAGCTTATGAGACGCAGGGCCAGGTCCCTGAGGGATGAGCGCTCCGTCCTGCAGGGTCCTGAAAGGGCTGCGGATGGAGACCGGTCTCCTGCAAAGCAGTGAGAACCGTGATGGCTCCCACTTCAAGCCAGAGCCCGGGGGATGGTGAAGGAGCGCGGCATGTAAGGCTCCAGCCTTGTAAAATCAACCTTAACAGCACCGCCGACAAAGTGGGGTGAGAAGGGACATGCCGGGAGTCCAGCTTGGACCCGCTTTTCTTCCAACTCTTTAAAATCAAAAATCAAAAATGAATGCATGTGTGGATGTGTGACCTCCTGAACACAAAGCATTGAACTGGCTAGATTTGGTCATCCAGGGGGTGTATATGCTCGGAGGGAGGAGCTACACTTTTTAGTGTAGTACTTTGTGTGTCCTCCGGAGGCAGAAGCTATACACCCATGGTCTGGGTCTCCCATAAGGAACGATGAAGAAACGTCCGTCACTTTTTTCGGACAAACTTCTGATTATTTTTTTAACCCCTTAGATAAAAGTAAACCTATTCATGTTTGGTGTCTACAAACTTGCAGTAACCTCAGGCATCACAGCAGCACATCAGGTTTACCATATAGTGAACACAGTGAATAAAATGTCTCAAAAACAATAGAGCAATCACACTTTTTTTTGCAATTTCTCCACATTTGGAATTTTTTTGCCATTTTACAGTACACTGCATGGTAAAACTCACGGTTTCATTTAAAATTACAGCTCATTCTGCAAAAATTGAGCCCTCACATGACCATATTGACTGAAAAATAAAAAAGTTACGTCTGTCAGAAGAATGGCAAACACCCCACAAATACCGGAAAGTGTAAAGTCGGTCGGTCGTGAAGGGGTTAACCTTTCCTCGCGCCTGCTCATTATAGTACTTTGATCAGCAGGGCAGATGAATGCGCCTGCGCAGGACCGCAATGTCGGCTCGTGTGGATGACGTAGACACATCATCCACACCGGACTAGGAAGAAGGAGGCCGAAGATCGCAGCAGAGAGGATGCGTCAGACCTGAAAGAGGAGGCACCGCACTGGAGAGCTGCGACACCCATTGGACTGGACCCACCCTAGGTGAGTATTATAAAAGTACTTTTTCCGTTTTACAGAGCGGCCTAGGCTCTTATATACAGTATTTTGGAATGCTGTATATAAGAACTCAGTGGTATTGGACACAGCTTGTAGTCCCCAAATCTGGTGACAGATTCCCATTAAAAAATCGGAAGGAACACAAACTTACACAATAAATCACCAACATATTTGTGCTTCTAAGGGCGTGATTTATTACGCCCAGTCTCCATGCCAGAAAATCTACATAGGAATGACCACAAGCGACTTAACCTCTTACAGACATTGGACGTACTGGGTACATCGTAGATAATGGCGGTGTAATCATCGTCGGCTGCTGCTGCAGTAAACCGGCACCGATTTCCGCACATATATGCTGATCTGAACAGCAGACATGTGTAGCTTACAAGCAAAGGTAGATCCACGATTCACCCATGCCTTTTAATCCCTTAGACCGCGCTGTCAAATACTGACAGCGCAATGTAAATGGCCATGGCAGGGAAATTTCCTTTCCTCGACGCCATCGGAGTCCCCGTGATGCGATCACGGGAAGCCGATGGTTGCCATGGTAGCACAGGGTTATGTCATGACTCATGTCGCTATCATGACTCACATCCTGTTACAGCCGGCTGGTTGTAACAGGACAGCAGCATTTCAGCTGATCAGAGCTCTGCCGCTCTGATCAGCAGAAATGAACAAGCGATCAGACAGCTAATCCTTACCCCTAGGGGGACTATTAAAATAAAAAAAGTTTAAAAAAAAGTTTTAAAGAATTAAAAAAAAACAACTAAAAATTTAAATCACTCCCCATTCGCCCCACTAAAAATCAAAGGGTTAAAAAAATAAAAAATATACACTCATTTGGTAATACAGAGTTCAGAAATGCCCAGTCTATCAAAATATAAAATGAATTAATATGATCGGTAGACGGCGTAGCTGTAACAAAGAAGGGAATTTTGTTTACTTACCGTAAATTCCTTTTCTTCTAGCTCCTATTGGGAGACCCAGACAATTGGGGTGTATAGCTTCTGCCTCCGGAGGCCACACAAAGTATTACACTTTAAAAAGTGTAACCCCTCCCCTCTGCCTATACACCCTCCTGTGCATCACGGGCCCATCAGTTTTGGTGCCAAAGCAGGAAGGAGGAAACTCATAAATTGGTCTAAGGTAAATTCAATCCGAAGGATGTTCGGAGAACTGAAACCATGAACCAAAAGAACAATTCAACATGAACAACATGTGTACACAAAAGAACAAACAGCCCGAAGGGAACAGGGGCGGGTGCTGGGTCTCCCAATAGGAGCTAGAAGAAAAGGAATTTACGGTAAGTAAACAAAATTCCCTTCTTCTTTGTCGCTCCATTGGGAGACCCAGACAATTGGGACGTCCAAAAGCAGTCCCTGGGTGGGTAAAAGAATACCTCGATAAAAAGAGCTGAAACAACGGCCCCCTCTTACAGGTGGGCAACCGCCGCCTGAAGGACTCGCCTACCTAGGCTGGCATCTGCCGAAGCATAGGCATGCACCTGATAGTGTTTTGTGAAAGTGTGCAGACTCGACCAGGTAGCCGCCTGACACACCTGCTGAGCCGTAGCCTGGTGCCGCAATGCCCAGGATGCACCCACGGCTCTGGTAGAATGGGCTTTCAGCCCTGAAGGAATCAAAAGCCCAGAAGAACGGTAGGCTTCAAAAATCGGTTCCTTGATCCACCGAGCCAAGGTTGACTTGGAAGCCTGCGACCCCTTACGCTGGCCAGCGACAAGGACAAAAAGCGCATCAGAACGGCGCAATGGCGCCGTGCGAGACACGTAGATCCGGAGAGCCCTCACTAGATCTAACAAATGCAAATCCTTTTCACATTGGTGAACTGGATGAGGGCAAAATGAAGGTAAGGAGATATCCTGATTGAGATGAAAAGGGGATACCACCTTAGGGAGAAATTCCGGGACAGGACGCAGAACCACCTTATCCTGGTGAAATACCAGGAAAGGGGCTTTGCATGACAGCGCTGCAAGCTCTGACACTCTTCGGAGTGATGTAACCGCCACTAGAAATGCCACCTTCTGCGAAAGACGTGATAGAGAGACATCCCGCAGCGGCTCAAAAGGTGGTTACAACGCTACAACGGATGCCATGACCTTGGTGAAGACCCGTGGGGCTGTCGCCAGGCCGAAAGGCAGTGCCACAAACTGAAGGTGTTCGTCCCCAATGGCGAAACGCAAGAAGCGTTGATGCTCTGGAGCGATCGGCACATGGAGATAGGCGTCTTTGATGTCGATTGATGCTAGGAAGTCTCCTTGGGACATCGAAGTGATGACCGATCGGAGGGATTCCATGCGAAACCGCCTGGTTCTCACATGTCTGTTGAGCAATTTGAGGTCCAAAACGGGACGGAATGAGCCGTCCTTTTTTGGCACCACGAACAGGTTGGAGTAAAAACCGCGACCGCGTTCCTGAAGGGGAACGGGGATCAGCACTCCTTCTGACTTCAGAGTGTCCACCGCCTGAAAAAGCGCAACGGTTCGCTCGGGGGGCGGAGATGTTCTGAAAAAGCGAGTCAGAGGACGAGAGCTGAACTCTATCCTGTAACCGTGAGACAGAATGTCTCTCACCCATCGGTCTTGGACATGTGGCCACCAGGCGTCGCAAAAGCGGGAGAGCCTGCCACCGACCGAGGATGCGGTTTGGGGCAGCCGAGAGTCATGAGGAGGCTGCCTTGGAGACGGTGCCTCCGGCGGTCTTTGGAGGACGTGACTTAGACCGCCATGCAGAAGAGTTTCTCTGGCTCTTCTGTGGCCTGTTGGACGAGGAGGATTGGGATCTGGCTGAGGGCCGAAAGGACCGAAACCTCGCTTGAACTTTCCGTTGCTGAGGTCTGTTTGGTTTGGGCTGGGGCAAGGACGAGTCCTTTCCCTTGGATTGCTTAATAATTTCATCCAATCGCTCGCCAAACAGTCGGTCGCCAGAAAACGGCAAACCGGTCAAGAACTTTTTGGAAGCAGAGTCTGCCTTCCATTCGCGTAGCCACATGGCCCTGCGGACTGCCACAGAATTGGCGGATGCTACCCCTGTACGGCTAGACGAGTCCAGGACAGCATTCATGGCGTAGGATGCAAATACTGACGCCTGAGAGGTCAAAGATGCTACTTGTGGCGCAGCGGTACGGGTGACCGCATTAATCTCAGACAGACAAGCTGAGATAGCCTGGAGTGCCCACACTGCTGCAAAGGCTGGGGCAAAAGACGCGCCTATGGCTTCATAGATGGATTTGAGTAGGAGCTCTATCTGCCTGTCCGTGGCATCCTTGAGCGATGCACCGTCAGCCACTGCTACTACGGATCTAGCCGCCAGTCTAGAGACTGGAGGATCCACCTTGGGACATTGAGCCCAACCCTTAACCACGTCAGAGGGGAAGGGGTAACGTGTGTCATTAAGGCGTTTAGTAAAGCGCTTGTCCGGGAAAGCCCTGTGCTTCTGGACAGCATCTCTAAAGTTAGAGTGATCGAAGAAAGCACTCCGTGTACGTTTAGGAAACCTAAACTGGTGTTTCTCCTGTTGTGAAGCCGACTCCTCTACAAGCGGAGTTGGAGGAGAAAGATCTAGCACCTGGTTGATGGACGCTATAAGGTCATTTACTATGGCGTCCCCTTCAGGTGTATCAAGATTGAGAGCAACGTCAGGGTCAGAGTCCTGGGCTGCGACCTCCGTCTCATCCTCTATGGAATCCTCAAGCTGAGACCCCGAACAGCGTGATGAAGTCGGGGAAGATTCTAAGCGAGCCCGCTTAGCTGGTCTGGGACTGCGGTCCGTGCCGGAGTCCTCCACGTAATAACTAGAGGCCACACCAGGAGCACGCTTCGTCGCAGACCGAGAGGGGCCTGGGGGTGATCCCGCAGTGCCCGGGGCCTGTGTAAGGGCCGGTCTGGACTGCAAAGCCTCTAGAAACTTAGCAGACCATTTATCCATAGACTGAGTCATGGAATGTGAAAGCGACTCAGAGAGTTTGTCAGCTAAAACGGCAAACTCTGTCCCTGCTATCTGGACAGGGGGAGCTGGCAGTTCTACCTGGGCCGAGGGACCCCCTAGTGTCTCAGGCTCCGGCTGAGCGAGTGCCCCAGTGCCCGAGCATTGCTCACAGTGAGGGTAGGTGGAACCTGCAGGTAGCATAGCCGCGCAAGAGGTACAGGTAGCAAAATAACCCTGTGTCTTGGCACCCTTGCTCCTTGTGAACGACATGCTGTTGTCTCCCAGGAGCGTGATCACTGAGGGTATATAGCCACAAGCTAATGGTACAGCCGAACCGGAAAATGTATACAAATATAATGTATCTATATACAGTTCAGCACTCTAGGGGGACCAGCACCGGGTGACCGGTGTGGCTTACCGACCGCTCCAGCGGTGTGTGGCCACCAGATTCCCTGCCTCGGGTCTCCCAGAGCTGCTGCCAGAAGTCCTCCACCGGCAGAATGTGTTAAAACATGGCTGTCGGCGTTCACAGGGGAGGAGGGAGCCGTGGGCGTAACTTACAAAAGTGCGGGAATCTGGTGCCCCAGAGTGATTAGTGAGGGGGGAGGAGGACAGCTACGTGTGCTCCAGCCCTCACTGTCGGCGTCAGACCGACCGTCCCGCCCTTACCCCTGACTGGCAGGCCCGGGGGCGGGAGTTTAATGCACTAGGCCGCAAAAGCCGGGGACTAAAGTAAAAACCGCGGCCGGCAAGCAGGCACGGTCGGCGCGGTAGTCCCGGTCAAAAATCAACACCGCAGTCGCTGCAGCGTCTGAGGCCAAGGTGCTCCATGCGCTGTCCCAAAGGGGACACAGAGTACCTGTAGATGCAGGGCCCTGTCCCTGACGATACTCAGTCTCCTGTCCAGCAGATTCCCCCAGGGGCTGTGGAGGGAGCCCGGTCCCAGTGCCTGGATGACCGGTTATGGATCCCACTTCACCCAGAGCCCCTAAGGGATGGGGAAGGAAAACGGCATGTGGGCTCCAGCCTGTGTAGCCGCAATGGGTACCTCAACCTTAACAACACCGCCGACTCAGTGGGGTGAGAAGGAAGCATGCCGGGGGCCCTGTTAGGGGCCCTCTTTTCTTCCATCCGATATAATCAGCAGCTGCTGCTGACTAAAATGTGGAGCATTGTGTGAATGTGTGCCTCCTTCAACACAAAGCATAAAAACTGATGGGCCCGTGATGCACGGGAGGGTGTATAGGCAGAGGGGAGAGGTTACACTTTTTAAAGTGTAATACTTTGTGTGGCCTCCGGAGGCAGAAGCTATACACCCCAATTGTCTGGGTCTCCCAATGGAGCGACAAAGAAAATTCCAACCGGCAAAAGTTAAGTTTTTTGGTCTTCGCAAATTTTGAGCAAAATGCAATACCAGGGAGTCAAAACGCAGCATCTGCGAAAAAATGGTTCAGCTAAAAATGCAAACAAATAAGCCATTAGTGAGCTCCATATCCCGAAAAATGGGAACACTATAAGTTGCAGAAAATGGCGCTGAAAGTGCTCCAATTTTTTAGACAAACCTTTTTTTAACCCCTTAGATAAAAGTAAACCTAAACATGTTTGGTATCAACGAACTCATACCAACCTGAAGTATCACACCCACCCATCAGTTTTACCATAAAGTGAACACGGTGAATAAAGTACCCCATAAACCATTGTCCAATCACACTTTTTTGTAATTTTTCCGCACGTGGAAATTTTTTGCTGTTTTCCAGTACCATATATGTTAAAACTCATGGTTTCACTTAAAAGACCAATACGTCCCGCAAAAAACAAGCCCTCTTATGGCAAGATTGACGGGAAAAATAAAAAAGTTACGACTCTCGGAAAAAGGGGAGCAAAAAACAAAAACGGAAAAATCGTCCAGGGGTTAGGGGGTTAAAGGTGTGAGTCCGTGAGCGCATCAGGGACATTGAGAAAACAAAGACTCTGCATGAGACGGAACACCTAAAATCCCTACCAAAACATTTCCAATTGTACCATAAATCTGACTCAAGCAAATTAATTATAAAGGCCATAGATCAGAGGTTAGAGGTGGTAACCTTTTTAAGGCCCTTGCGCAACTTGAGTCACTTTATTTATAGATTGGACACAAGGACTCCTATTGGGCTCAATGAGAGCTTTGGCTGCTTTCTTTAATTGGGTATTTTTATGTGGTGTGAGAATGGGACTGTTTGTGTTAAAATTATTTTTAATAGTTTTTTTTATCCATAATTTAGAGGTCTGTATATGCTAAAACCATACCTGTGGTGGTCTGCAAATTTTGAGGTACTTCACGCGACCCGCTCAGTAACTTAGATGTTGATTTTGATTGGGTCTTTTCCCTGAATGAAGTGCCTATGAGAAAATAAGAAAAAAGATTATTATCTAAGAAAAGTGGAGAACAACATTGTACAACAATTTAATTATAGTTTGGATACAACTAATATTTAATACATTTACTCAATAATTTAGTTTCTTGCATTTCTTGATTTTGCTTGCCTAATGGCATGTCATTTTTAATTTTGAATATCATATTTCTGTTTACACAACTACATAAACACCATGCACTTTTTTGTTTGTCTATTGATTAGTGATGGACAGACCCGGACTGTAAAATTTAGGATCCGAGCGATTTTAAAAATACCCGAGTACCGGACCCGGGCCTGGAGTTCTCAGGGAACTCCGGATAATGATCCGGAACCTTTGGAAATAAAAAATAAATAAAGGAAAATTAAATAAAATAAGATTAAAGCAGGCGCGTTATAACAATAGCAGCCCACAGCCACCCAGGATTGTCACATCCATTATATGTGACAATCCTGGCACTTTACCCGGCTCTTCCCGATTGCACTGGTGCGGTGGCAATCAGGCTAATAAGGGGTTAATAACTGCTCACAGCTGCCACTAAGCTCTAGATTAGTAATGGCAGGGTCTATGAAAACCCTACCCCCATTACTAATCTGGAAGTGAAAAGAAATAAACACAAACACAAAATAAGATAAAAACAATACCCTATTTCACTCCTTTATTAACCCCAAAAACACGCAGGTCTGTGGTAATCCACACGAGGGCCCATGACTATTTCAATTGCCTTTCTACACCGCCATCGGAGGCCCCGTAACGCGATTATGGGAAGCCGATGGTTGCCATGGTAGCACAGGGTTATGTGATGACTCCTGTCGCTATCATGACTCACATCCTGTTACAGCCGGCTGGCTTTAACAGGACAGCAGCATTTCAGCTGATCAGAGCTCTGCCGCTCTGATCAGCAGAAATGAACAAGCGATCAGACGGCTAATCCTTACCCCTAGAGAGACTATTAAAATAAAAATAAGTAAAAAAAAAGTTTTATAGAATTAAAAAAACTACTAAATGTTTAAATCATTCTCCATTCGCCCCACTAAAAATCAAAGGGTTAAAAAAATATACTCATTTGGTATCGCAGAGTTCAGAAATGCCCAGTCTATCAAAATATAAAATGAATCAATTAGATCGGTAGATGGCGTAGCCGTAAAAAAAATCCAACTGGCAAAGTTACGTTTTTTGGTCTTCGCAAATTTTCAGCAAAATGCAATACCAGGGAGTCAAAACGTAGCATCTGCGCAAAAATGGTACAGCTAAAAATGCAAACAAATAAGCCATCAGTGAGCCCCATATCCCGAAAAATGAGAACACTACAAGTTGCAGAAAATGCCGCAGAAAGTGCTCCAATTTTTTGGACAAACCTTTTTTTAACCCCTTATATAAAAGTAAACCTAAACATGTTTGGTATCAACGAACGCATACCAACCTGAAGTATCACACCCACCCATCAGTTTTACCATACAGTGAACACGGTGAATAAAGTACCCCATAAACCATTGTCCAATCACACTTTTTTGTAATTTTTCCGCACGTGGAAATTTTTGGCTGTTTTCCAGTACCATATATGGTAAAACTCATGGTTTAACTTAAAAGACCAATACGTCCTGCAAAAAACAAGCCCTCTTATGGCAAGATTGACGGGAAAAATAAAAAAGTTATGACTCTCGGAAAAAGGGGAGCAAAAAACAAAAACGGAAAAATCGTCCAGGGGTTAGGGGGTTAAAGGTGGGAGTCCGTGAGCACATCAGGGACATTGAGAAAACAAAGACTCTGCATGAGACGGAACACCTATAAACCCTACCAAAACATTTCCAATTGTACCATGAATCTGACTCAAGCAAATTAAAGGAGTTGTCCGACATTAGCTTACCAAAAAATTTTGAGTTTATCTGTGCTGTATTGTCATATAAAACACCCCTATATTGTTATTTTTTGTTTTCTAACTTTTGTTCCACTTGAATTATCCCTTTATTCTCTGCAGTTCTTTGTTTACATTTTGCTCTAGCAAACTGACCACTTCCTGTGCAAAACCTCAGTTAGAGCTGGCACTGCCCGGCCTCAGTGTCCAGCCCCGTCCCCTGCCCGCCCCCTGCACACACATTCCCTGTCAGTATTCTACCCTAGCACCTGATCTGTTATCACTCTAGCAATGAAAATAACAGCCCAACATCGGGCTCTGTGCCACACACACACACACACACACACACATCGGGCTCTGCGCCACACACATCAGGCTCTGCAACCCTCACCCACACACACACACACACACACGGCGCTCTGTACCGACCTCCCCCTCACCATCGTTCTGTACCGACCCCTACCCCCATAGGGAACACATGTAGGCTACATTCACATGACCGTTCCGTTTTTGCGGTCCGCAAAAAATGGCCAATTTTTTCACGGATACATCCATGTGTCATCCGTGTGCCTTCCGTTTTTTTTGCAGACCGCAAAAAACGGAAGCAGCAAGAAAGATAAATAGATGAGTAGATATAGAGATGAATAGATAGATATAGAGACTGAGAGATAGAGGGATGAATGAATGAACAAAGGGATAGACAGATAGATAGGTAGATAGATGAGAAAGACATATAATGTCCTACCCCTTGCATATTCTAAGCTGGCACCCTTTAGTGACTTTCATGTGGCACTAAAGTGTGCTTAGCCTTGTATTTATCCAAAAAATAAATAAAAAATAATTAAAAAAAAAAACAAACGACAATGGGTCCCCCATACTTTAGTAGCCAGCTAGGGTAAAGCAGATGGCTGCAGCCTGCAAACCACAGCTGGCAGCTTCAGCTTGGCTGGTAATCTAAAACAGAGGGCACCCCATGCTGTTATTTTAAATTAAATAAATAATTTAAAACAAAAAACATGGGGTCCCCCCAAATTGGATCACCAGCCAAGGTAAAGCAGACAGCTGTGGTCTGGTATTCTCAGACTAGGGAGGCCCACTGTTATTGGACACTCCCCAGCCTAAAATTAGCAGGCCACAGCCGCCCCAGAAGTGGCACATCCATTAGATGTGCCAACCCTGGTGCTTCGCCCCAACTCATCCCGTGCCCTGGTGCGGTGGCAAACGGGGTAATATATGGGGTTGATGCCAAATGTGTAATGTCACCTGGCATCAAGCACTGGGATTAGTGATGTCACGCGTCTATCAGATATCCGACATCAGAAACCCAGTCAGTAATAAAAAAAAAATAGACAACAAAAAAAAAAGTTTTATTTGAAAATACACTCATCAAAACATTCCCTCATTCACCAATTTATTCAAAAGAAAAACAAATCCAGGTCCAGCATAATCCAATAAGGGGGTCCCATGACAATCCATACCATAGTCAATGTCCCAGTCAATGAAGAACAGAATGTTCCTCATTGGCTGGGAGAGTAATGCAGTGACCTGAGCTAACATCAATAGCCCAGGTCACTGCAGGGGATGCCGAGCGCTGCTGTCAGGAGGTTAAATGAAATCATTACCTGCGGTGACGATCTTCGCTTCACTCCTGTCAGCGCTGTCCCTGACTTCTATGCCCGCCGCGTTCTCAGCATTATCGCCCGAGACGTCACCGCTAGTGACGTGAGAACGCAGCGGCATAGAAGCCAGTGACAGCGCTGACAGGAGTGAAGCGAAGATTGTCACAGCAGGCAATGATGTCATCTAACATCCTGATGGCAGCGCTCGTTATCCCCGCGGCTGCCTGCGCTGCAATGTGAGAGGCTGCTGAGCCTGCAATGAAGGCAGCCGCGGAGTATATCCTACAAGACTCAGTAGGAACACTGAAAAGCAGCAGATCCAAATGACAACCCCACTGGCATAACAATACAACAACCTGCAACCTCACGCTCCCTTTCTGAAGTAGAACAACAACTCCCAGCATACCCACACAACCCATCGGTATGCACCAAAGCGCACATTGCAGCTTTTTTTTTTTTTGCTGCGTTTTTGTGGTGACTACAGATGCAGCATGTCAATTCTTTCTGTGTGTTTGAGCCCTTCCAGTCAATAGAATTGACTTTAAAAATACACTGGGCAAAAACGCAAAAAAATGCACGCCAGGGGTATGTTTTTTGGGACCAAAACCGTGCATCTTTGTGGTCTCCACAAAGATGCAGCATGCGCACATGGCAAATTGCTGCCCGTTAGTGTTTCCACACATTAGGAAATCCCTTTCATGACCCCCATAAAGTATGATCCCAACAAAAGTGCCCCCCAAACACTGTATGATACACCCAAAGTGAATTCCTGCACAGTACCCTCCACGCACAGTTTGATGATTCTACATCACCTCCCACCCAGCAAAGCATAATACACCCACAACAACCCCAACACAGTACGATGGCCCCAACACAGCCCTTCATACAGTAGAATGGCCCCTTTATATTCTATAACGGTCTGCACACAGTATAATGGGCCCCACATAGCCTTCCAAATAGTATAATGGCTACCATATAGGCCTTTAAACAGAATGAGGCTATGTGCGCACGCTGCATCTTTGTGGTGACCACAAAGATTCATGTTTTTAGGCCCAAAAAAACGCACTCTCGGCATGTATTATTTGCCACGTTTTACTGCGTTTTTGCTCAGTGTGTTTTTTAAGTCATCTATTGATTGGAAGAGCTCAAAAACCGCAGGAAAAAATGCAGTAAGAATTGACATGCTGCATCTTTGTGGTCACCACAAAGATGCAGCCAAAAAAAAGCTGCAAAGTGTGAACAGAAAAACTGAAATCACATAGACTTTTCTGGGAAGGAAATGCAGGAAGTTTTGTTACCAAAACTGCACTCAAAAAACGCAGTGTGCATACAAGGCCTGTTACCCACACAGCCCTCCAGTGGTGCCCCTATAGCAATCAAAAATGTATAATGGCCTACATATAATAATAATATATAATATTTATTCATTTATATAGCGCTATTAATTCCACAGCGCTTTACATACATTGGCAACACTGTCCCCATTGGACTGCAATGTGAGAGGTTGCTGAGCCTGCAATGAAGGCAGCCGCGGGGCTGGAGCGGGTACACAGACTGCACGGGCACTCCTGCTATTCTGAGCAGGGGGCCTGGTGCTGACGTTGACACCGTGGGCGGGGAGAGTACGGGGTGCGGAGGAATGTGTGGGAGGGTGCAGGGAAGAGGTGCGGGGACCCCACGCACTGTACTCGCCCAACAGGGCGGCAACATGCTGTTCTAGATTTGCATGTCAACATGGTCCTGCCCATGTTGACATGAAATGACCGGAAGCAGCAAAATCGCGGCAGGAGCGATCACATGACCGCTCTGAGCCGGGGGAGAAAGGCTGACAGCAGGGCAGGTAAGTGATCACTAGCTACTTACCTGCCCCAATGTAGCCCAATAGGGTAATAATGAAGAAAAGTCAAAATAAGCCGGATAACCCCTTTAATTATAAAGGCCATAGATCAGAGGTTAGAGGTGGTAACCTATTTAAGGCCCTTGCGCAACTTGAGTCATTGGATTTATAGATTGGACACAAGGACTACTATTGGGCTCAATGAGAGCTTTGACTGCTTTCTTTAATTGGGTATTTTTATGTGGTGTGAGAATGGGACTGTTTGTGTTAAATTATTTTTTAATTGTTTCTTTTTCTTTTTATCCATAATTTAGAGATCTGTATATGCTAAAACCATACCTGAGGTGGTCTGCAAATTTTGAGGTACTTCACGCGACCCGCTCAGTGACTTAGATGTTGACTTTGATTGGGTCTTTTCCCTGAATGAAGTGCCTATGAGAAAATAAGAAAAACGATTATTATCTAAGAAAAGTGGAGAAAAACATTGTACAACAATTTAATCATAGTTAGGATACAACTAATATTTATAACATTTACTCAATAATTTAGTTTTTTGCATTTCTTGATTTTGCTTGCCTTATGGCATGTCATTTTTAATTTTGCATATAATATTTCTGTTTACACAACAACATGAACACTATGCACTTTTTTGTTTGTCTATTGATTAGTGATGGACAGACCCGGACTGTAAAATTTAGAATCCGAGAGGTTTTAAAAATACCCGAATACTGGACCCGGGCCTGGAGTTCTCAGGGAACTCCGGATAAAGATCCGGAACCTTTGGAAATAAAAAATAAAAAAAGGAAAAATAAAGAAAATAAGAATAAAGCAGGCGCGTTATAACAATAGCAGCCCACAGCCCACAGCCACTCAGGATTGTCACATCCATTAGATGTGACAATCCTGGCACTCTACCCGATTCTTCCCGATTCCCCTGGTGCGGTGGCAATCAGGCTAATAAGGGGTTAATAACAGCTCACATCTGCCACTAAGCCCTAGATTAGCAATGGCAGGGTCTATGAAAACCCTACCCCCATTACTAATCTGTAAGTGAAAATAAATAAACACAAACACAAAATAAGATAAAAGAAGGGAATTTTGTTACTTACCGTAAATTCCTTTTCTTCTAGCTCTTATTGGGAGACCCAGACGATTGGGGTATAGCTACTGCCTCCGGAGGCCACACAAAGCACTACACTAAAAAGTGCAAGGCCCCTCCCCTTCTGGCTATACCCCCCCGTGGTATCACGGGTTCTCCAGTTTTAGTGCCAAAGCAAGAAGGAGGAAAGCCAATAACTGGTTTAAACAAATTAACTCCGAGTAACATCGGAGAACTGAAAAACCGTTCAACATGAACAACATGTGTACCCGCAAACAACAAAAACATCCCGAAGGACAACAGGGCGGGTGCTGGGTCTCCCAATAAGAGCTAGAAGAAAAGGAATTTACGGTAAGTAACAAAATTCCCTTCTTCTTCAGCGCTCTATTGGGAGACCCAGACGATTGGGACGTCCAAAAGCTGTCCCTGGGTGGGTAAAGAAATACCTCATGTTAGGGCTGCAAAACAGCCCTCCCCTACGGGGGTGTCACTGCCGCCTGCAGGACTCTTCTACCTAAGCTGGCATCCGCCGAAGCATAGGTATGCACCTGATAATGCTTGGTGAAAGTGTGCAGACTGGACCAGGTAGCTGCCTGGTACACTTGTTGAGCCGAAGCCTGGTGTCGTAATGCCCAGGACGCACCCACGGCTCTGGTTGAGTGGGCTTTTAGCCCTGAAGGAACCGGAAGCCCCGCAGAACGGTAGGCCTCTAGAATTGGTTCTTTGATCCATTGAGCCAGGGTGGCTTTAGAAGCCTGCAACCCCTTGCGCGGACCAGCGACAAGGACAAAAAATGCATCGGAACGGCGCATGGGCGCCGTGCGGGAAATGTAGAGTCTGAGTGCTCTCACCAGATCTAACAAACGTAAGTCCTTTTCATACCGGTGAACCGGATGAGGACAAAAGGAAGGCAAGGATATATCCTGATTAAGATGAAATGAGGATACGACCTTAGGGAGAAACTCCGGAATGGGGCGCAGCACTACCTTGTCCTGGTGGAACACCAGGAAGGGAGCCTTGGATGACAGAGCTGCCAGCTCAGACACTCGCCGAAGCGATGTGATCGCAACGAGAAACGCCACCTTCTGTGACAGGCGAGAAAGGAAACTTCCTTCAGAGGCTCGAAAGGCGGCTTCTGGAGAGCAACTAATACCCTGTTGAGATCCCATGGATCTAACGGCCGCTTGTACGGGGGTACGATATGACAGACCCCCTGTAGGAACGTGCGCACCTTAGAAAGACGTGCTAGACGCTTCTGAAAAAACACGGATAGTGCCGAGACTTCCCCCTCAAGGAAGCCGAGCGACAAGCCCTTTTCTAACCCCGATTGCAGGAAGGAAAGAAAAGTGGGCAATGCAAATGGCCAGGGAGACACTCCCTGAGCCGAGCACCAGGTTAAGAAAATCTTCCACGTTCTGTGGTAGATCTTAGCAGAGGTGGACTTCCTAGCCTGTTTCATGGTGGCAACGACCCCTTGGGATAATCCTGAAGACGCTAGGATCCAGGACTCAATGGCCACACAGTCAGGTTCAGGGCCGCAGAATTCCGATGGAAAAACGGCCCTTGGGACAGTAAGTCTGGCCAGCCTGGTAGTGACCACGGTCGGCCGACCGTGAGATGCCACAGATCCGGGTACCACGATCTCCTCGGCCAGTCTGGGGCGACGAGTATGACGCGGCTGCAATCGGATCTGATTTTTTGCGCAGTACTCTGGGCAAGAGTGCCAGAGGTGGAAACACATATGTGAGCTGGAACTGCGACCAATCTTGCACTAAGGCGTCTGCCGCCAGAGCTCTGTGATCGCGCGATCGTGCCATAAATGCCGGGACCTTGTTGTTGTGCCGAGACGCCATTAGGTCGACGTCCGGCACCCCCCAGCGGCGACAGATTTCCTGAAACACGTCCGGGTGAAGGGACCATTCCCCTGCGTCCATACCCTGGCGACTGGGGAAGTCTGCTTCCCAGTTTTCTACGCCCGGGATGTGAACTGCGGATATGGTGGATGCTGTGTCCTCCACCCACATGAGGATTCGCCGGACTTCCTGGAAGGCTTGCCGACTGCGCGTCCCTCCTTGGTGGTTGATGTATGCCACCGCTGTGGAGTTGTCCGACTGGATTCGGATCTGCTCTCTTTCTAGCCACTGCTGGAAAGCTAGTAGGGTAAGATACCCTGCCCCGATTTCCAGAACATTGATCTGAAGGGTGGACTCCTGCTGAGTCCACGTCCCCTGAGCCCTGTGGCGGAGACAAACTGCTCCCCACCCTGACAGACTCGTATCTGTCGTGACCACTGCCCAGGATGGGGGTAGGAAGGATCTTCACTGTGACAATGAGGTGGGAATAAGCCACCATTGCAGAGAGTCCTTGGCCGTCTGGGAAAGGGAGACTTTCCTGTCCAGGGAGGTTGACTGCCCGTCCCATTGGCGGAGAATGTCCCCTTGCAGTTGGCGCAGATGAAACTGCGCAAAGGGAACTGCCTCCATGGCTGCCACCATCTTCCCTAGGAAGTGCATGAGGCGCCTTAAGGGGTGCGACTGGCCTTGAAGGAGAGACTGCACCTCTGTTTGCAGTGAACGCTGCTTGTTCAGCGGAAGCTTCACTATCGCTGATAGAGTGTGAACTCCATGCCGAGATACGTTAGTGATTGAGTCGGTGACCGATTTGACCTTGCCAAATTGATGATCCACCCGAAAGTCTGGAGAGTCTCCAGCGTAACATTCAGGCTGCGTTGTCATGCCTCGAGGGAGGGTGCTTTGACGAGTAGATCGTCCAAGTAAGGGATCACCGGGTGTCCCTGAGAGTGCAAGACTGCTACCACTGCTGCCATGACCTTGGTGAACACCCGTGGGGCTGTCGCCAGACCGAATGGCAGAGCTACGAACTGAAGATGGTCGTCTCCTATCACAAAACGTAGAAAACGTTGGTGCTCCGTAGCAATTGGCACGTGGAGATAGGCATCTTTGATGTCTGTTGAGGCAAGGAAGTCTCCTCGAGACATTGAGGTAATGACGGATCGGAGGGATTCCATCCGGAACCGCCTGGCGTTCGCATGCTTATTGAGCAGTTTTAGGTCCAGAACAGGACGGAAGGAGCCGTCCTTTTTTGGAGCCACAAAGAGATTGGAGTACAAACCCTCGCCCTCGTTCCTGAGGGGGGACAGAGATCACCACTCCTTCTGCTCTTAGAGCGTCCACCGCCTGCAGCAGGGCATCTGCTCGGTGGGGAGGTGGGGCCGTTCTGAAGAATGGAGTCGGAGGACGAGAACAGAACACTGTCCTGTGCACGTGAGCACAATGTCCGTCACCCACCGGTCTGTGACCTGTGGCAGCTAAATGTCGCCAAAGGCGGGGAAGTCTGCCATCAACCGCGGATGCGGAGAGAGAGAGAGAGCTGAGAGTCATGAGGAGACCGCCTTGGTAGCGGTTCCTCCGGCTGCCTTCCTTGGGCGTGATTGAGCCCGGCCGGAATCTGCGCCCGTCTGAGGTTTTGTAGCCCTTTTGCACGAGGACAATTGGGACCTGCCCGAGCTTGGGAAGGACCGAAACCTCGACTGTACTTTTAGGACAGCATTAATAGGGTAAGTCGCAGTGCAGACATTGCGGAGTTACGGACGCCTCTGCGGTACAGATGTACATGTGCTCAAGGCCAGCTGCGCAAGAACAGCTGAAAAGGTTAGGTTGCCTATACGGCTGTGAATGCCGGAGCAACCGACACGCCGATAGCCTCCTAGACAGATTTCAACCAGAGTCCATCTGTCTGTGAATGGCATCTTTAAGTGAAGCCCCATCTCCAGTGCAACTATGGCTCTAGACGCAAGCCTGGAGATTGGAGAATCCACCTTTGGACCCTGGGTCCAGCGCTTGACCACGTCAGGGGAAAAGGGATAACGTGTATCTTAAAAACGTTTGGAGAAGACGCTTATCTGGTAAGCGTGGTGTTTCTGGACTGCTTCTCTGAAGTCAGCGTGGCCAGAAAAATACTCAATATCCGTTTGAGATACTGAAAAGGGACTTCTCCTGCTGTGAAGCTGACTCCTCCACTGGGGGAGCTGAGGGAGAAAGATCCAACCTTCCATTGATGGACGCTATAGGATCATTCCGTATGGCGTTACCATCCGGTGTATCCGGATTGATAGCGATGTCAGGATCAAAGTCCTGGAGAGCTGCCTTATCATACAGAGAGTCCTCCTGGGACCCCCCCGTTCCAAATGAGGTTGGTCAGGAAGATTGCCCATGGCCTGTCTGGACTGCAAGTCTCTATCTTATGACAATATATCTGTCGAAACTGCAACTCCGTCCCTGTCCTTGGACAGGGATGACAGGTGGTTTCTTTGGCCACGACTAGTAGAGACCCCGGCAGACGAAGTGCTAGAGACCCCGGCAGACGAAGTGCTACAGGGGAGCATGCACACAATGGGACGGTGTCATGAACAGCATCCCATGTAGTAAAAACAGCACTGAAAATCTGTGTTGCTTTTTTGCCGCTGCCGACTAGCCATCTAGAAGTATATAGCCAAGATTGGTGACCGTACAGTGCAATGTATAGCATACAAGCATAAAGTACAAATGAACACTGCAGCACAAGCAATACAAGCAGCATAGAAGCCTGTGCCCTGGCACCTCTGCTCTTCTGCTGCTGTAGACTAGTCATCTAGGGGAATATAGCCCAGAAGAGTGACCATACAGTGCAATGTATAGCATACAAGCACAAGTACAAATGCACACTGCAGCCCATGCAATACAAGCAGCATAGAAAAAAACCTGTGCCCCAGCACCCTTGGTTTTCTGCTGCTGTAGTCTAGCCATTCCAGGAGAATATAGCTAAGACTAGCGACTGTACAGTGCAGTGTATAGCATACAAGCATAAACACAAATGAACACTTCAGTACGTGCAATACAAGCAGCCTAGAAAGCCTGTGCCTTAGCACACCTGCTTTCCTGCTGCTGATGTGTCGCTCTCCAAGCGGGCATATAGCGACCTATGCAGTTAAAATACACATGTACACACTGCAGTATATATTGGGGTCAGCACTATGCGTGCCGCTTACCGCCCGCCTATAAGCGGGTGTATGGTCGCCACCGTCCTGCCTGGTTGCCGAAAGTCCGAGCTCGGACTGCAGTAATGGCTGCCGGCGTCTTCCCCAGCTCGTGTGAGGAGGGGCGGGCCGTGGGCGTGCCCCAAGTCAGAGCGGGAATCCGGCGTCCGACAGTGTGCAGTGAGAGGGCTGGAGCATGTAAATAAGGCTCCAGCCCTCGGCGCTGCTGATTGCTCAGCGTCTGTCCCCTTCCCTGAGTGACAGGGAGGGGGCGGGAACGAAGCGGCACTAGGCCGCAGAAGCCGGGGACTGGATTTATAAGCGCCGCCGCCGTAAAAGCGCGGTCGGCGCCCAGTCCCCGGCGAACTACAAGTCCCAGCCGCGCCGCCGCTCCCGGAGCGTCCGGCGCGGTAGTTCCCAATACACAAAGTCACTCAGCAAAGCTGCAGTGACTGTAACCCTTTACTGTCCCCGGCGCACTAGCACACCCAGCAAGTCTGGAGTGTGCTGTGCCTGTGTGTACGGGGACACAGAGTACCTGTAATGGTGCAGGGCCATGTCCCTGAACGGTACTCCAGCTCCGTATCCAGCAGGTTCAAATGGGTCTGTGGATGGAGCCCGGCGTCAGAGCTTTGAGGCCGGCAGGATCCCACTTCCTCAGAGCCCCCCAGGGGGATGTGGAAGGAAAGCAGCATGTGGGCTCCAGCCTCCGTACCAGCAATAGGTACCTCAACCTTACAACACCATCAACGGGTGAGAAGGGAGCATGCTGGGGGCCCTATATGGGCCCTCTTTTCTTCCATCCGAAATGGTCAGCAGCTACTGCTGACTAAAATCTGTGGAGCTATGCATGGATGTCTGACCTCCTTCGCACAAAGCTTGAAAACTGGAGAACCCGTGATACCACGGGGGGGTATAGCCAGAAGGGGAGGGGCCTTGCACTTTTTAGTGTAGTGCTTTGTGTGGCCTCCGGAGGCAGTAGCTATACCCCAATCGTCTGGGTCTCCCAATAGAGCGCTGAAGAAACAACACCCTCTTTCACTCCTTTATTAACCCCAAAAACACCCAGGTCTGATGTCATCCACACGAGGTCCCATAACGATTCCAGATCTGCTACATCTGAAGTGACAGTGCGTGGGCATAGAATATGACCACCCGCTATGATCTTAAGGCAGAGAATGAGTCGCAGCGATGTGTGGTGACGTAACTTAGGTTATTTGCGGTCACAGCTGGAGCTGCCCATTGTCATCCACCTATGATCGCAGGTAACCTGACCTCAGGTGACCTCATTGAACTGAGTGACCACTACTATCCATAAAAGTGGCGTAATACTTTGGCAAAATTACTCCCAGAAATAAAATGTGAGTCAGAAATACATTCAGGCATCTTCCGCATGCTGTTGCCATTCAGTTTCAACAATTTTCCATCCATTGCAATATTTTTACAGCCCTCGCAGGCCTATTTCCAACGTCCTCTGGAAAATTATTCGAGTTTCCCATTGACTTGGATTGGGTTCGTTATTCGGTATGAATACACAAATGTAGAAATTATTGGATTTGAACAATCCGAACCCGAATATTTTAGCATTCGCCCATATCTAGTCATCACTAATGATAATTTTAAGGATGTCTAAAACTGATCAACTGGGAAAAGGTTGTTGCATTACTCGTAAATCAAATGCCATGTCCTTCTTCAATTTGTCCAATTATTAATACCAGGTTTTGGTTAAAATGAGGCTACCATTTCAAGGTTAATTTTTCATCAAGGAGAAACTACGCTGAAAATCTATCTTTTGAATCATGTGCATTGAATATTTTTTTGGTATGGTATCAGAGGACTCAGAAGGAAAAATGTATGTAACAAAATTAAAACATTGTCGTCCATTTGGCTTACCCCTAATCTATTAATTTTACACTAGGTGGTAAGATAGATGACATCTTTATTATCTGGAGGGGTACCGGTCCTGAACTGCAGAGCTTCATGACTTGGTTGAACAATAACCCATATAACATCAAACTAACCTATAAGGCAGATCGGGAGGCAATTGTTTTTCTGGACTATAATATAAAAATGGGGTACCAGACAGAAAAGGGTTCTCCACGGGTACAATTATTATCAACAAGCAAGAGGGAAGAATCTTTTGCCTCACAGATACATTTCATCTCCAAGTTAACAGTCAGAGGGGGGCGATCAGGCAGATCTTGAACAAACACTGGTCGTTACTGAAGACCGACTAGAGTTTGAACGACGTTTTACTCATCGCCCACTCTTACCTGTTAGAAGGGGGAAAAGCCTAAAGGATATGCTGGTGAAGAACCATTACGTACCTAGGGTGGTATCTCGCATTGAGAAAGGGAGTCCCAAATTTGGTTGTTTTCCTTTTGTCTGCCCAGAGATGTTGTCAGCTTGGGATGGACCTAAAGAGTATAAAATAAAAAGTTACAAATCATGCAGTAAAAGTCACGTTATCTATTATGCAGTATGTGGCTGTAGCCTAATTTATATTGGGTTAACATCAAGGGAACAACGCGTCCGCACGAGGGAACATGTTAGGGACATAATTGCGGTGTGTGATGTTGTGGATCTTGATTCCCTGAGGATGATCCAGAGACATTTCAAGCTGCGCCATGACTGTGGTCCCACAGGATTGAAAATTTGTGGTATCGCAAGGTCCATTTAGAATCTAGGGGTATATATATATACACATATTACTATATGAATTTTGTCTCTGCATGATATAGGGACATTAGAAAATCTTTTAAGGACTATACATGGTCATATTCTTTAGGCTAAGGCTGATTCTCCTTATGTTTGGATGATTTTCTTACCACCCTGGTCGTGCCCTTTCACTTGCCAGTAGTAGATATGGTCTCGTTGGGTGCGCATGTGCGGGGCTGCCTCAGCATGAGTCCCCACCAAGGGAGCTTCCTTAGAAGGATGCATGGGTTAACTGACGTTAGTGGAAGTATTCTTCCGATCCACGCTTCCCCTGGAATGACTGGATGAGGCGGACTCTATGTGCGGCGTCCCACCCCCTGCACGCGCCCAAACAGCGACGATCTCGCCCAAGACACCACATAATAAAACATGCACATTACACTTTCCTCAAGCGAGGAAGCCAGGTGAGAAACGCGTGTCAGGGCTACTCAAAACATCCAGTTATAAGTGCACTTTATAGGTGAGTCCGGATCACGATGATTCATGGCTGTTAGCTCTATCGGTAATAGTAATGGTAGCCTTTGAGGCTTAGGCTGCGTTACATGGGTGATATTAGATTTTTGTGTTGTTATAGCGCCACCAGGTGGCCATCTGTATTAGTACATGCAGTGGTACCTGCAATGTATTTCAATGACCCCGATCCTGCTGTACCGGAAGTCGCCGGATCCTGATAGACAGAATCCTGTTTTTTGTACTGAGCATGCCCAGAAAGCAGCTTGGCATGGTCAATACAGAAATCTCCCTCTCTCTCAGACAGAAGACCAGGATCGTGAAGGGGTGAGAGGGAGTAATAAAGATGGAGTCCCTAAGTGTGTCTGTGTATTTATTTCTAATAAAGTGTCTGTGTATTTTTTTCTAATAAAGTATTTTTTCTGTGTGATGTCTTTTTTTTAACCCTTTATTGGAGATTCTTAATGGCCGGGTCAAACTTGGCCTGACATTAGCAATCTCAGGCTTTATATATATATATATATTTATATTTAGGTCATATAAGCAGTGGGGGTTAGCAGCCAGTAGCTGCTTGGGTTACCTTAGCAATAGAAAATGCAGCGGGATTCCACACATTTTATTTTTTTTACCCCCTAACCCTAGAGTTAGGGTTATGTGTTTGGGGTTTTTGTTTATTTTTTAATGAATTTAAAAAAAAAAATACTCATGGGCTACCGAGAACCCGAGCATTTTAGTGCTCACTCATCCCTACTTCTAACCATACAGCCAGCAGATCAAGTAATCTGATCAGCTGACTCCAGTGTTGGCCGATTACTTGTTCTGGGTCCCCCTGCATCCATCGCAGCGTGTGCTGCCTGTGAGGTCAGCTGAATTCGGCCGACACTGGAGTCAGCTGATCTGAACTCTGTTGAACTCCAGCCCGAACACTCTGCGATAGATGCAGGGGGACACAGAACAAGTAATCGGGCAACACTGGAGTCAGCTGATCTGAACTCAGCTGAACTCATGATCACACAGCCCGAACATGGTCACACGTGATCGGCAGCAGGCAGTGATTGCTGTTAACCTGCATCCATCACAGCGTGTGCGGGCTGTGAGATCAGGAGTTCAGCTTATTCCCGATCAGCTGACTCCAGTGCCAGCCGATAAATTCTGTGTTCCCCTTCATCCATCACAAGTAGAAGTAGAAGCATACAATAAAATAACAATTGCGGTTGCATGCGTTGCACATTCAATCCACAGGATCCGGTCATATGCGGTTTGCATCCTGTCAAATGTGAAAGTAGCCTTACAGCTGGAGCAGGAAGAAGAAAGACAAGATGGCAGACTTACTTTGGGAGCTTACAGGAAGAAATCGCACAGACCAATTTTTGGGGCTCCACTCAAGGGGATCTGGGGCTGAGAAAAAAAGGAGACCGTCAGCTGATGATGAAATAGCTAGCAAAGTTATTGATCATTATCTCAAACCCATTGCCTCCTCTCTCTAGTCCGGCATTTCCTCTCTGCGGCGATCGCCATCCTCCTTCTTCTGAGGCCCATGTGCATGACGCGTCGTACATCATGCTCACTAGCTGGCATTGAGGTCCTGCGCAGGCGCACTTTGATCTGCCCTGCTCAAAGCAGATCCATGTATTGTAGTGCATATGCGTAAGAGATCTTTAACCCCTTAACGATCTGGTGGCTATCATGATAGCACAGGGTCATGTGATGACTCCTGTAGCTCACATGACTCAGGTCCTGTAAGAAAAAGCCAAATATTGGCTGTTACAAGAGATGATAATTTCTCCCAGTCTAAATTGTGCTGCTCTGATTGGGATAAATAAATGAGTGATCAGACAGCTGATCCTAATAGCCCCCTAGGGGTACTTGTCAAATTTAAAAAAAAATGTAAGAAAAAGTTTTGAAAAAGTAAAAAAAAAAGTAAAAACACCTAAAAGTTTAAATCATCCCTCTTTTGCCCCACTGAAAAATAAAGGGTTAAAAAAAATATATTCACACATTTGGTATCGCTGTCTTCAGCCCGATCTATCAAAATATAAAATCATTTGTTCTGATTTTTAAACGGCGTAGCAGCAAAAAAATTCCAAATGCCAAAATTACGCTTTTTGGTTGCCACAAATCTTAAGCAAAATGCAATAACAGGCAATGAACACATAGCATCTGCGCAAAAATGATACTGTTAAAATTGTCAGCTCGAGATACTAAAAAAAGCCATCACTGAGCCATAGATTTAAAAAAATGAGAACGCTATGGGTCTCAGAAAATGGCGCAAAACGTCTGTCACTTTTTTCGGACAAACTTCTGATTATTTTTTTAACCCCTTAGATTAAAGTAAACCTATTCATGTTTGGTGTCTACAAACTTGCAGTAACCTCAGGCATCACAGCAGCACATCAGGTTTACCATATAGTGAACACAGTGAATAAAATGTCTCAAAAACAATAGAGCAATCACACTTTTTTTTGCAATTTCTCCACATTTGGATTTTTTTTGCCATTTTACAGTACACTGCATGGTAAAACTCACAGTTTCATTTAAAATTACAGCTCATTCTGCAAAAAATGAGCCCTCACATGACCATATTGACTGAAAAATAAAAAAGTTACGTCTGTCAGAAGAATGGCAAACCCCCCACAAATACCGAAAAGTGTAAAGTCGGCCGGTCGTGAAGGGGTTAATCTTTCCTCGCGCCTGCACATTACAGTACTTTCATTAGCAGGGCAGATGAATGCGCCTGCGCAGGACCGCAATGTCGGCTCGTGTGGATGACGTAGACACATCATCCACACCGGACTGGGAAGAAGGAGGCCGAAGATCGCAGCAGAGAGGATGCGTCAGACCTGAAAGAGGAGGCACCGCACTGGAGAGCTGCGACACCCATTGGACTGGACCCACCCTAGGTGAGTATTATAAAAGTACTTTTTCCGTTTTACAGAGCGGCCTAGGCTCTTATATACAGTATTTTGGAATGCTGTATATAAGAACTCAGTGGTATTGGACACAGCTTGTAGTCCCCAAATCTGGTGACAGATTCCCATTAAAAAATCGGAAGGAACACAAACTTACACAATAAATCACCAACATATTTGTGCTTCTAAGGGCGTGATTTATTACGCCCAGTATCCATGCCAGAAAATCTACATAGGAATGACCACAAGAGACTTAACCTCTTACAGACATTGGACGTACTGGGTACATCGTAGATAATGGCGGTGTAATCATCGTCGGCTGCTGCTGCAGTCAACCGGCACCGATTTCCGCACATATATGCTGATCTGAACAGCAGACATGTGTAGCTTACAAGCAAGGGTGGATCCACGAATCACCCATGCCTTTTAATCTTTTAGACCGCGCTGTCAATTACTGACAGCGCAATGTAAATGGCCATGGCAGGGAAATTTCCTTTCCTCTACGCTATCGGAGTCCCCGTGACGCGATCACGGGAAACCGATGGTTGCCATGGTAGCACAGGGTTATGTCATGACTCATGTCGCTATCATGACTCACATCCTGTTACAGCCGGCTGGTTGTAACAGGACAGCAGCATTTCAGCTGATCAGAGCTCTGCCGCTCTGATCAGCAGAAATGAACAAGCGATCAGACAGCTAATCCTTACCCCTAGGGGGACTATTAAAATAAAAAAAGTTTAAAAAAAAGTTTTAAAGAATTAAAAAAAACAACTAAAAATTTAAATCACTCCCCATTCGCCCCACTAAAAATCAAAGGGTTAAAAAAATAATAAATATACACTCATTTGGTATCACAGAGTTCAGAAATGCCCAGTCTATCAAAATCTAAAATGAATTAATATAATCGGTAGACGGCGTAGCCGTACAAAAAAAATTCCAACCGGCAAAGTTAAGTTTTTTGGTCTTCGCAAATTTTGAGCAAGATGCAATACCAGGGAGTCAAAACGTAGCATCTGCGCAAAAATGGTTCGGCTAAAAATGCAAACAAATAAGCCATCAGTGAGCCCCATATCCCGAAAAATGAGAACACTACAAGTTGCAGAAAATGGCGCTGAAAGTGCTCCAATTTTTTGGACAAACCTTTTTTTAACCCCTTAGATAAAAGTAAACCTAAACATGTTTAGTATCAACGAACTCATACCAACCTGAAGTATCACACCCACCCATCAGTTTTACCATAAAGTGAACACGGTGAATAAAGTACCCCATAAACCATTGTCCAATCACACTTTTTTGTAATTTTTCCGCACGTGGAAATTTTTTGCTGTTTTCCAGTACCATATATGTTAAAACTCATGGTTTCACTTAAAAGACCAATACGTCCCGCAAAAAACAAGCCCTCTTATGGCAAGATTGACGGGAAAAATAAAAAAGTTACGACTCTCGGAAAAAGGGGAGCAAAAAACAAAAACGGAAAAATCGTCCAGAGGTTAGGGGGTTAAAGGTGTGAGTCCGTGAGCACATCAGGGACATTGAGAAAACAAAGACTCTGCATGAGACGGAACACCTAAAATCCCTACCAAAACATTTCCAATTGTACCATAAATCTGACTCAAGCAAATTAATTATAAAGGCCATAGATCAGAGGTTAGAGGTGGTAACCTATTTAAGGCCCTTGCGCAACTTGAGTCACTGGATTTATAGATTGGACACAAGGACTCCTATTGGGCTCAATGAGAGCTTTGGCTGCTTTCTTTAATTGGGTATTTTTATGTGGTGTGAGAATGGGACTGTTTGTGTTAAAATTATTTTTAATAGTTTTTTTATCCATAATTTAGAGGTCTGTATATGCTAAAACCATACCTGTGGTGGTCTGCAAATTTTGAGGTACTTCACTCGACCCGCTCAGTAACTTAGATGTTGATTTTGATTGGGTCTTTTCCCTGAATGAAGTGCCTATGAGAAAATAAGAAAAAAGATTATTATCTAAGAAAAGTGGAGAACAACATTGTACAACAATTTAATTATAGTTTGGATACAACTAATATTTAATACATTTACTCAATAATTTAGTTTTTTGCATTTCTTGATTTTGCTTGCCTTATGGCATGTCATTTTTAATTTTGCATATAATATTTCTGTTTACACAACAACATGAACACTATGCACTTTTTTGTTTGTCTATTGATTAGTGATGGACAGACCCGGACTGTAAAATTTAGAATCCGAGAGGTTTTAAAAATACCCGAGTACTGGACCCGGGCCTGGAGTTCTCAGGGAACTCCGGATAAAGATCCGGAACCTTTGGAAATAAAAAATAAAAAAAGGAAAAATAAAGAAAATAAGAATAAAGCAGGCGCGTTATAACAATAGCAGCCCACAGCCACTCAGGATTGTCACATCCATTAGATGTGACAATCCTGGCACTCTACCCGATTCTTCCCGATTCCCCTGGTGCGGTGGCAATCAGGCTAATAAGGGGTTAATAACAGCTCACATCTGCCACTAAGCCCTAGATTAGCAATGGCAGGGTCTATGAAAACCCTACCCCCATTACTAATCTGTAAGTGAAAATAAATAAACACAAACACAAAATAAGATAAAAACAACACCCTCTTTCACTCCTTTATTAACCCCAAAAACACCCAGGTCTGATGTCATCCACACGAGGTCCCATAACGATTCCAGCTCTGCTACATCTGAAGTGACAGTGCGTGGGCATAGAATATGACCACCCGCTGTGATCTTAAGGCAGAGAATGAGTCGCAGCGATGTGTGGTGACGTAACTTAGGTTATTTGCGGTCACAGCTGGAGCTGCCCATTGTCATCCACCTATGATCGCAGGTAACCTGACCTCATTGAACTGAGTGACCACTACTATCCATAAAAGTGGCGTAATACTTTGGCAAAATTACTCCCAGAAATAAAATGTGAGTCAGAAATACATTCAGGCATCTTCCGCATGCTGTTGCCATTCAGTTTCAACAATTTTCCATCCATTGCAATATTTTTACAGCCCTCGCAGGCCTATTTCCAACGTCCTCTGGAAAATTATTCGAGTTTCCCATTGACTTGGATTGGGTTCGTTATTCGGTATGAATACACAAATGTAGAAATTATTGGATTTGAACAATCCGAACCCGAATATTTTAGCATTCGCCCATATCTAGTCATCACTAATGATAATTTTAAGGATGTCTAAAACTGATCAACTGGGAAAAGGTTGTTGCATTACTCGTAAATCAAATGCCATGTCCTTCTTCAATTTGTCCAATTATTAATACCAGGTTTTGGTTAAAATGAGGCTACCATTTCAAGGTTAATTTTTCATCAAGGAGAAACTACGCTGAAAATCTATCTTTTGAATCATGTGCATTGAATATTTTTTTGGTATGGTATCAGAAGACTCAGAAGGAAAAATGTATGTAACAAAATTAAAACATTGTCGTCCATTTGGCTTATCCCTAATCTATTAATTTTACACTAGCTGGTAAGATAGATGACATCTTTATTATCTGGAGGGGTACCGGTCCTGAACTGCAGAGCTTCATGACTTGGTTGAACAATAACCCATATAACATCAAACTAACCTATAAGGCAGATCGGGAGGCAATTGTTTTTCTGGACTATAATATAAAAATGGGGTACCAGACAGAAAAGGGTTCTCCACGGGTACAATTATTATCAACAAGTAAGAGGGAAGAATCTTTTTCCTCACAGATACATTTCATCTCCAAGTTAACAGTCAGAGGGGGGCGATCAGGCAGATCTTGAACAAACACTGGTCGTTACTGAAGACCGACTAGAGTTTGAACGACGTTTTACTCATCGCCCACTCTTACCTGTTAGAAGGGGGAAAAGCCTAAAGGATATGCTGGTGAAGAACCATTACGTACCTAGGGTGGTATCTCGCATTGAGAAAGGGAGTCCCAAATTTGGTTGTTTTCCTTTTGTCTGCCCAGAGATGTTGTCAGCTTGGGATGGACCTAAAGAGTATAAAATAAAAAGTTACAAATCATGCAGTAAAAGTCACGTTATCTATTATGCAGTATGTGGCTGTAGCCTAATTTATATTGGGTTAACATCAAGGGAACAACGCGTCCGCACGAGGGAACATGTTAGGGACATAATTGCGGTGTGTGATGTTGTGGATCTTGATTCCCTGAGGATGATCCAGAGACATTTCAAGCTGCGCCATGACTGTGGTCCCACAGGATTGAAAATTTGTGGTATCGCAAGGATTTAGAATCTAGGGGTATATATATATACACATATTACTATATGAATTTTGTCTCTGCATGATATAGGGACATTAGAAAATCTTTTAAGGACTATACAATGGTCAATATTCTTTAGGCTAAGGCTGATTCTCCTTATGTTTGGATGATTTTCTTACCACCCTGGTCGTGCCCTTTCACTTGCCAGTAGTAGATATGGTCTCGTTGGGTGCGCATGTGCGGGGCTGCCTCAGCATGAGTCCCCACCAAGGGAGCTTCCTTAGAAGGATGCATGGGTTAACTGACGTTAGTGGAAGTATTCTTCAGATCCACGCTTCCCCTGGAATGACTGGATGAGGCGGACTCTATGTGCGGCGTCCCACCCCCTGCACGCGCCCAAACAGCGACGATCTCGCCCAAGACACCACATAATAAAACATACACATTACACTTTCCTCAAGCGAGGAAGCCAGGTGAGAAACGCGTGTCAGGGCTACTCAAAACATTCCAGTTATAAGTGCACTTTATAGGTGAGTCCGGATCACGATGATTCATGGCTGTTAGCTCTATCGGTAATAGTAATGGTAGCCTTTGAGGCTTAGGCTGCGTTACATGGGTGATATTAGATTTTTGTGTTGTTATAGCGCCACCAGGTGGCCATCTGTATTAGTACATGCAGTGGTACCTGCAATGTATTTCAATGACCCCGATCCTGCTGTACCGGAAGTCGCCGGATCCTGATAGACAGAATCCTGTTTTTTGTACTGAGCATGCCCAGAAAGCAGCTTGGCATGGTCAATACAGAAATCTCCCTCTCTCTCAGACAGAAGACCAGGATCGTGAAGGGGTGAGAAGGAGTAATAAAGATGGAGTCCCTAAGTGTGTCTGTGTATTTATTTCTAATAAAGTGTCTGTGTATTTTTTTCTAATAAAGTATTTTTTCTGTGTGATGTCTTTTTTTTAACCCTTTATTGGAGATTCTTAATGGCCGGGTCAAACTTGGCCTGACATTAGCAATCTCAGGCTTTATATATATATATATTTATATTTAGGTCATATAAGCAGTGGGGGTTAGCAGCCAGTAGCTGCTTGGGTTACCTTAGCAATAGAAAATGCAGCGGGAGTCCACACATTTTATTTTTTTTACCCCCTAACCCTAGAGTTAGGGTTATGTGTTTGGGGTTTTTGTTTATTTTTTAATGAATTTAAAAAAAAAATACTCATGGGCTACCGAGAACCCGAGCATTTTAGTGCTCCCTCATCCCTACTTCTAACCATACAGCCAGCAGATCAAGTAATCTGATCAGCTGACTCCAGTGTTGGCCGATTACTTGTTCTGGGTCCCCCTGCATCCATCGCAGCGTGTGCTGCCTGTGAGGTCAGCTGAATTCGTCCGACACTGGAGTCAGCTGATCTGAACTCTGTTGAACTCCAGCCCGAACACTCTGCGATAGATGCAGGGGGACACAGAACAAGTAATCGGGCAACACTGGAGTCAGCTGATCTGAACTCAGCTGAACTCATGACCACACAGCCCGAACATGGTCACACGTGATCGGCAGCAGGCAGTGATTGCTGTTAACCTGCATCCATCACAGCGTGTGCGGACTGTGAGATCAGGAGTTCAGCTTATTCCCGATCAGCTGACTCCAGTGCCAGACGATAAATTCTGTGTTCCCCTTCATCCATCACAAGTAGAAGTAGAAGCATACAATAAAATAACAATTGCGGTTGCATGCGTTGCACATTCAATCCACAGGATCCGGTCATATGCGGTTTGCATCCTGTCAAATGTGAAAGTAGCCTTACAGTTGGAGCAGGAAGAAGAAAGACAAGATGGCAGACTTACTTTGGGAGCTTACAGGAAGAAATCGCACAGACCAATTTTTGGGGCTCCACTCAAGGGGATCTGGGGCTGAGAAAAAAAGGAGACCGTCAGCTGATGATGAAATAGCTAGCAAAGTTATTGATCATTATCTCAAACCCATTGCCTCCTCTCTCTAGTCCGGCATTTCCTCTCTGCGGCGATCGCCATCCTCCTTCTTCTGAGGCCCATGTGCATGACGCGTCGTACATCATGCTCACTAGCTGGCATTGAGGTCCTGCGCAGGCGCACTTTGATCTGCCCTGCTCAAAGCAGATCCATGTATTGTAGTGCATATGCGTAAGAGATCTTTAACCCCTTAACGATCTGGTGGCTATCATGTTAGCACAGGGTCATGTGATGACTCCTGTAGCTCACATGACTCAGGTCCTGTAAGAAAAAGCCAAATACTGGCTGTTACAAGAGATGATAATTTCTCCCAGTCTAAATTGTGCTGCTCTGATTGGGATAAATAAATGAGTGATCAGACAGCTGATCCTAATAGCCCCCTAGGGGTACTAGTCAAATTTAAAAAAAAATGTAAGAAAAAGTTTTGAAAAAGTAAAAAAAAAAGTAAAAACACCTAAAAGTTTAAATCATCCCTCTTTTGCCCCACTGAAAAATAAAGGGTTAAAAAAAAATATTCACACATTTGGTATCACTGTCTTCAGCCCGATCTATCAAAATATAAAATCATTTGTTCTGATTTTTAAACGGCGTAGCAGCAAAAAAATTCCAAATGCCAAAATTACGCTTTTTGGTTGCCACAAATCTTAAGCAAAATGCAATAACAGGCAATGAACACATAGCATCTGCGCAAAAATGATCCTGTTAAAAACGTCAGCTCGAGATACTAAAAAAAGCCATCACTGAGCCATAGATTTAAAAAAATGAGAACGCTATGGGTCTCAGAAAATGGCGCAAAACGTCTGTCACTTTTTTCGGACAAACTTCTGATAATTTTTTTAACCCCTTAGATTAAAGTAAACCTATTCATGT
Source organism: Anomaloglossus baeobatrachus (assembly GCF_048569485.1). Taxonomy (NCBI): domain Eukaryota; kingdom Metazoa; phylum Chordata; class Amphibia; order Anura; family Aromobatidae; genus Anomaloglossus; species Anomaloglossus baeobatrachus. The sequence continues at coordinate 60,620 of NW_027445082.1, forward strand.
TTGGTGTCTACAAACTTGCAGTAACCTCAGGCATCACAGCAGCACATCAGGTTTACCATATAGTGAACACAGTGAATAAAATGTCTCAAAAACAATAGAGCAATCACACTTTTTTTTGCAATTTCTCCACATTTGGATTTTTTTTGCCATTTTACAGTACACTGCATGGTAAAACTCACAGTTTCATTTAAAATTACAGCTCATTCTGCAAAAAATTAGCCCTCACATGACCATATTGACTGAAAAATAAAGAAGGGAATTTTGTTTACTTACCGTAAATTCCTTTTCTTCTAGCTCCAATTGGGAGACCCAGACAGTGGTGTATAGCTACTGCCCTCTGGAGGCCGCACAAAGAACTACACTTAAAAGTGTAAGGCCCCTCCCCTTCTGGCTATACACCCTCCCGTAGGAGTACAGATTCCTCAGTTTTAGTACCAAAGCAAGAAGGAGGAAAGCCAATAACAGTTTCAAAAACAAATTCAATCCGATAACATGATCGGAGAACTTAAGAAACAACATGAACAACATGTGCACCCGAAAAACGAAACCCTAAGAACAAATAGGGCGGGTGCTGGGTCTCCCAATTGGAGCTAGAAGAAAAGGAATTTACGGTAAGTAAACAAAATTCCCTTCTTCTTTTTCGCTCCTAATTGGGAGACCCAGACAGTGGGACGTCCAAAAGCAGTCCCTGGGTGGGTAAAAAGATACCACATGAACGGGCTGTCAGACAGCCTCTTCCTACAGGTGGGCCACCGCCGCCTGAAGGACCTGTCTACCTAGGCTGGCATCTGCCGAAGCGTAGGTATGCACTTGATAGTGTTTGGTAAACGTGTGCAGACTCGACCAGGTAGCCGCCTGGCACACTTGCTGAGCCGTAGCCTGATGCCGCAATGCCCAGGACGCACCCACGGCTCTGGTAGAATGGGCCTTCAGTCCAGATGGAATCGGAAGCCCAGCAGAACGGTATGTGTGAAGAATTGGTTCCTTGATCCACCGCGCCAGGGTGGATTTGGAAGCTTGCGATCCCTTATGCTGACCAGCGACTAGGACAAAGAGCGCATCAGAACGGCGTAGAGCCGCCGTGCGAGAAATGTAAATCCTGAGTGCTCTCACCAGGTCCAACAGATGTAAACCCTTTTCAAATTGGTGAACTGGATGCGGACACAAAGATGGTAAAGTGATATCCTGATTGAGATGAAAGGAAGAAACCACCTTGGGAGAAAACTCTGGAATTGGACGCAGTACTACCTTGTCTTGGTGAAACACCAGGAAGGGAGATTTGCAAGATAACGCCGCTAGCTCGGACACTCTTCGAAGAGACGTGACCGCCACAAGAAAAACTACCTTTTGTGAAAGCCGAGAAAGGGGAACCTCTTTCAAAGGCTCGAAAGGCGGCTTCTGGAGAGCAATGAGAACCTTGTTCAGATCCCAGGGTTCCAATGGCCGTCTGTAAGGAGGAACAATATGACAAACTCCTTGGAGAAACGTGCGTACTTTAGAAAGCTGTGCCAAGCGCTTCTGAAAGAATACGGATAGCGCGGAGACTTGACCCTTAAGAGAGCTAAGCGACAAACCTTTTTCCAACCCAGACTGCAGGAAGGAAAGAAAAATTGGCAATGCAAATGGCCAGGGAGAAAACCCTTGAGCCACGCACCACGCTAAGAATATCTTCCACGTTCTGTGATAGATCTTAGCTGAGGATGGTTTTCTAGCCTGTCTCATTGTGGCAACAACTTCATGAGATAAACCTGAGGCCGCTAGGATCCAGGACTCAATGGCCACACAGTCAGGTTCAGGGCCGCAGAATTCAGATGGAAAAACGGCCCTTGAGACAGCAAATCTGGACGGTCTGGTAGTGTCCACGGTTGGCCTACCGTGAGATGCCACAGATCCGGGTACCACGACCTTCTTGGCCAATCTGGAGCGACGAGTATGGCTCGATGGCAGTCGGACCTGATTTTCCGGAGAACTCTGGGTAACAATGCTAGAGGTGGGAACACATAGGGGAGTCGGAATTGCGACCAATCCTGAACCAAGGCGTCTGCCGCCAGTGCTCGGTGATCGTGAGACCGTGCCATGAAAACTGGGACCTTGTTGTTGTGTCGTGACGCCATCAGATCGACGTCCGGCGTCCCCCAGCGGCAACAGATCTGCTGAAACACGTCCGGGTGAAGGGACCATTCTCCTGCGTCCATGCCCTGGCGACTGAGAAAGTCTGCTTCCCAGTTTTCCACGCCTGGGATGTGAACTGCGGATATGGTGGACGCTCTGCTTTCCACCCACGTCAAAATCCGATGGACTTCTTGAAAAGCTTGGCGACTGCGTGTTCCCCCTTGGTGGTTGATGTACGCCACCGCCGTGGAATTGTCCGACTGAATCCGAATCTGCTTGCCTTCCAGCCATTGTTGGAAGGCTCGCAGGGCAAGATAGATTGCTCTGATTTCCAGAACATTGATCTGCAGGGTGGACTCTTCCAGAGTCCACATCCCCTGAGCCCTGTGGTGGAGATACACCGCTCCCCACCCTGATAGGCTCGCATCCGTCGTGACCACTGCCCAGGACGGGGGAAGGAACGACTTTCCCTGTGACAATGAGGTGGGGAGAAGCCACCAACGCAGAGAGTCCTTGGCAGTCTGAGAGAGGGAGACAGTCCTGTCGAGGGACGTCGATTTCCCGTCCCATTGGCGTAGAATGTCCCATTGTAGAGGGCGCAGATGAAACTGCGCGAACGGGACTGCCTCCATTGCTGCTACCATCTTTCCTAGGAAATGCATGAGGCGCCTCAGTGAGTGCGACTGGCTCTGAAGGAGAGATTGCACTCCAGTCCGTAGCGAGCACTGCTTGTCCAGTGGAAGCTTCACTATCGCTGAGAGAGTATGAAAACTCCATGCCAAGATAAGTCAGAGATTGGGTCGGGGTTAGATGAGACTTTGGAAAGTTGATAATCCACCCGAAACTCTGGAGAGTGTCTAGTGCCACCTTCAGACTGTGTTGGCATGCCTCTTGAGAGGGTGCCTTTATAAGCAGGTCGTCTAGATACGGGATGACCGAGTGACCCTGCGAGTGCAGAACAGCTACTACTGCTGCCATGACCTTGGTGAAGACCCGGGGGGCTGTTGCCAGACCGAAAGGTAACGCTACGAACTGCAGGTGTTCGTCGTGTATGACGAAGCGTAGGAAACGCTGATGCTCTGGTGCGATCGGCACGTGGAGATACGCATCTTTGATATCTATTGATGCTAGAAAATCTCCTTGAGACATTGAGGCTATGACGGAGCGTAGGGATTCCATCCGGAACCTCCTGACTTTTACGTGTCTGTTGAGCAACTTTAGATCCAGGACGGGCCGATACGATCCGTCCTTTTTTGGGACCACAAACAGATTGGAGTAAAAACCGTGACCTTGTTCCTGAAGAGGGACGGAGGTCACCACTCCTTCCGCTTTTAGAGCGGCCACCGCCTGCAACAGAGCATCGGCTCGGTCTGGTGGGGGAGAAGTTCTGAAGAAACGAGTTGGCGGACGAGAACTGAACTCTATCCTGTACCCGTGAGACAGAATATCCCTCACCCAACGGTCTTTGACGTGTGACAGCCAGATGTCGCCAAAGTGGGAAAGCCTCCCACCGACCGCGGGTGTGGGAATCGGAGACCGCAAGTCAGGAGGACGCCGTCTTGGCAACGGTTCCTCCGGCTGCCCTTTTTGGGCGTGACTGAGACCTCCAAGAATCTGAGCGTCTCTGGTCCTTTTGAGTCTTTTTTGACGAGGTGAATTGGGACCTGCCCGGTCCTCGAAAGGACCGATAACCAGACTGACCCTTCCTCTGTTGGGGTCTGTTTTGTCTGTGTTGCGGTAAGGATGAGTCCTTACCCTTGGAGTGTTTGATGATTTCATCCAAACGCTCTCCAAACAATTGGTCACGAGAAAAAGGCAAATTGGTTAAGCACTTCTTGGAATGAGAATCTGCTTTCCAATGTCTCAACCACAGGGCCCTACGCAAAACAACGGAGTTGGCTGACGCCACTGCCGTGCGGCTTGTAGCGTCCAGAACAGCATTAATCGCGTACGACGCGAATGCCGCCATTTGCGAGGTCAATGGTGCTACCTGCGGGGCAAATGCACGTGTGACGGAGTCAACTCGCGCAAGCCCGGCTGAGATAGCTTGGAGTGCCCATACGGCTGCAAAAGAAGGCGCCAATGACGCTCCAATCGCTTCATAGATGGATTTCAGCCAGAGCTCCATCTGCCTGTCAGTGGCATCTTTAAGTGCCGCTCCATCTTCAACTGCAACCAAGGATCTAGCTGCAAGCCTGGAAATTGGAGGATCCACTTTTGGACACTGGGTCCAACCCTTGACCACCTCAGGGGGAAAAGGATAGCGTGTATCTTTAAGCCGTTTAGGAAAACGCCTTTCAGGATAAGCGTGGGGTTTCTGGATTGCGTCTCTAAAGTCAGCGTGGTCCAGAAAAGTGCTTAAAGTACGCTTAGGGTATCTGAAATGGATTCTCTCGTGCTGCGAAGCTGACTCCTCCACAAGAGGAGCTGGTGGGGAAATATTTAACATCTTATTGATGTTAAATATAAGATCATTAACTATGGCGTCACCATCTGGTGTATCTAGATTGAGAGCGGTCCCAGGATCAGAATCCTGATCAGTTACGTCCGCCTCATCACCCATAGATTCATCTCGCTGGGATCCTGACCATTGAGATGAATGTGAAGGCCCGTCATAGCGAGCCCGCTTAGGCTGCCCGGGGCCATCATCCGAGTCAGAGTCTTCACCCTGAGGTGTATATGCCCGTCCCGGAGCTTGGAGCTGAGGGGGACCAGGGGGCAATGATTGCACAGTGTCCGTGGCCTGAAGTACAGGCCTAGCTCGCAATGTGTCAAGAATTTGTGACATAGTGAGAGACATTCTGTCAGCAAAAGCTGCAAACTCAGTTCCTGTCACCTGGACAGCATTCACAGGTGGTACACCCTGGGTCACGTCCAGCAGAGGTCCCGACTGTGCAAGCGCCGCAGGGGCCGAGCACTGCACACAATGGGGGTCCGTGGAGCCTGCCGGTAGAAAAGTCCCACATGCGGTGCAGGAAGCATATAATGTCTGTGCTTTGGCACCCTTGCGTTTTGCGGACGACATGCTGCTGGCTCTCTGCAATGTGAGAGAGTCTATAGCCAAAGGGCGACCAGCGCTATGCAATACAAAGTATTTGTAGCAACAAAATACTAAGAATACTACTGGCACAAGAGGGGGTGAGCCCTGAGGGCTGCTTACCGCCCGCTGAATAGCGGGTAAGAGGCTGCAGAATTCCTTGTCTGGGTCTCCCCGGCTCCCCTCTGCAGCTCAGCGTGTCAGCAGGAATGGCTGCCGGCGTCTGTGGAGAGGGGCGGTCCGTGGGAGTTCCCAAACAAAAGTGCGGGAAACAGTGTCCCCTCTGTGCCGATTGGGAGGGCTGGAGTATGTAAAAACGACTCCAGCCCTCAGCGCTGATGCACTGGCCAGCGTCCCGCCCCTCTCCTGACTGGCAGGTCTGGGGGCGGGAACGAACGGAAGCAGGCCGCAAAAAGCCGGGGACTCGAGTTATCAGCGCGGCCGCCGTAAAAGCGCGGGCCGCGCTGAAGTCCCCGGCGCACCACAAGTGCCAGCCGCGCCGCAGTCCCAGCGGCCGGCATGACCGATTCCTAAACGTGGCCAGCGTCCCGCCCCTCTCCTGACTGGCAGGTCCGGGGGCGGGAACGAACGGAAGCAGGCCGCAAAAGCCGGGGACTCGAGTTATCAGCGCGGCCGCCGTAAAAGCGCGGGCCGCGCTGAAGTCCCCGGCGCACCACAAGTGCCAGCCGCGCCGCAGTCCCAGCGGCCGGCGCGACCGATTCCTGGAAGTGTGCCTGCTTCAGCTAAGCTGAATGAGGCCATGGCACAAGCGCCGTAGCGCAGATGTCCCCCGGCGCACTACAACACCCAGCATGCTGCGGTGTGAGCGCCAAATGCACGGGGACACAGAGTACCTTGAGGAAGCAGGGCCATGTCCCTGATGTACTCCGCTCCATCCAGCATCTTCTCCAGGGGCTGTAGATGGAGCACGGTCTCAGTGCCTGGAGACCAGTAAATCCCACTTCACCCAGAGCCCTGTAAAAAGGGATGGGGAAGGAATCAGCATGTGGGCTCCTGCCGCCGTACCCGCAATGGGTACCTCAACCTTACAAACACCTCCGACATACAGTGGGGTGAGAAGGGAGCATGCTGGGAGCCCTGTTTATGGGCCCTCTTTTCTTCCATCCGACATAGTCAGCAGCTGCTGCTGACTAAAAACAATGGAGCTATGCGTGCGTGTCTGACCTCCTTGCGCACAAAGCTAAAACTGAGGAATCTGTACTCCTACGGGAGGGTGTATAGCCAGAAGGGGAGGGGCCTTACACTTTTAAGTGTAGTTCTTTGTGCGGCCTCCAGAGGGCAGTAGCTATACACCACTGTCTGGGTCTCCCAATTAGGAGCGAAAAAGAAAAAGTTACGTCTGTCAGAAGAATGGCAAACCCCCCACAAATACCGAAAAGTGTAAAGTCGGCCGGTCGTGAAGGGGTTAATCTTTCCTCGCGCCTGCACATTACAGTACTTTCATCAGCAGGGCAGATGAATGCGCCTGCGCAGGACCGCAATGTCGGCTCGTGTGGATGACGTAGACACATCATCCACACTGTACTGGGAAGAAGGAGGCCGAAGATCGCAGCAGAGAGGATGCGTCAGATCTGAAAGAGGAGGCACCGCACTGGAGAGCTGCGACACCCATTGGACTGGACCCACCCTAGGTGAGTATTATAAAAGTACTTTTTCCGTTTTACAGAGCGGCCTAGGCTCTTATATACAGTATTTTGGAATGCTGTATATAAGAACTCAGTGGTATTGGACACAGCTTGTAGTCCCCAAATCTGGTGACAGATTCCCATTAAAAAATCGGAAGGAACACAAACTTACACAATAAATCACCAACATATTTGTGCTTCTAAGGGCGTGATTTATTACGCCCAGTATCCATGCCAGAAAATCTACATAGGAATGACCACAAGGGACTTAACCTCTTACAGACATTGGACGTACTGGGTACATCGTAGATAATGGCGGTGTAATCATCGTCGGCTGCTGCTGCAGTAAACCGGCACCGATTTCCGCACATATATGCTGATCTGAACAGCAGACATGTGTAGCTTACAAGCAAGGGTGGATCCACGATTCACCCATGCCTTTTAATCTTTTAGACCGCGCTGTCAATTACTGACAGCGCAATGTAAATGGCCATGGCAGGGAAATTTCCTTTCCTCTACGCTATCGGAGTCCCCGTGACGCGATCACGGGAAACCGATGGTTGCCATGGTAGCACAGGGTTATGTCATAACTCATGTCGCTATCATGACTCACATCCTGTTACAGCCGGCTGGTTGTAACAGGACAGCAGCATTTCAGCTGATCAGAGCTCTGCCGCTCTGATCAGCAGAAATGAACAAGCGATCAGACAGCTAATCCTTACCCCTAGGGGGACTATTAAAATAAAAAAAGTTTAAAACAAAGTTTTAAAGAATTAAAAAAAACAACTAAAAATTTAAATCACTCCCCATTCGCCCCACTAAAAATCAAAGGGTTAAAAAAATAATAAATATACACTCATTTGGTATCACAGAGTTCAGAAATGCCCAGTCTATCAAAATCTAAAATGAATTAATATAATCGGTAGACGGCGTAGCCGTACAAAAAAAAAAACCCACCGGCAAAGTTAAGTTTTTTGGTCTTCGCAAATTTTGAGCAAGATGCAATACCAGGGAGTCAAAACGTAGCATCTGCGCAAAAATGGTTCGGCTAAAAATGCAAACAAATAAGCCATCAGTGAGCCCCATATCCCGAAAAATGAGAACACTACAAGTTGCAGAAAATGGCGCTGAAAGTGCTCCAATTTTTTGGACAAACCTTTTTTTAACCCCTTAGATAAAAGTAAACCTAAACATGTTTAGTATCAACGAACTCATACCAACCTGAAGTATCACACCCACCCATCAGTTTTACCATAAAGTGAACACGGTGAATAAAGTACCCCATAAACCATTGTCCAATCACACTTTTTTGTAATTTTTCCGCACGTGGAAATTTTTTGCTGTTTTCCAGTACCATATATGTTAAAACTCATGGTTTCACTTAAAAGACCAATACGTCCCGCAAAAAACAAGCCCTCTTATGGCAAGATTGACGGGAAAAATAAAAAAGTTACGACTCTCGGAAAAAGAGGAGCAAAAAACAAAAACGGAAAAATCGTCCAGGGGTTAGGGGGTTAAAGGTGTGAGTCCGTGAGCACATCAGGGACATTGAGAAAACAAAGACTCTACATGAGACGGAACACCTAAAATCCCTACCAAAACATTTCCAATTGTACCATAAATCTGACTCAAGCAAATTAATTATAAAGGCCATAGATCAGAGGTTAGAGGTGGTAACCTATTTAAGGCCCTTGCGCAACTTGAGTCACTTTATTTATAGATTGGACACAAGGACTCCTATTGGGCTCAATGAGAGCTTTGGCTGCTTTCTTTAATTGGGTATTTTTATGTGGTGTGAGAATGGGACTGTTTGTGTTAAAATTATTTTTAATAGTTTTTTTATCCATAATTTAGAGGTCTGTATATGCTAAAACCATACCTGTGGTGGTCTGCAAATTTTGAGGTACTTCACTCGACCCGCTCAGTAACTTAGATGTTGATTTTGATTGGGTCTTTTCCCTGAATGAAGTGCCTATGAGAAAATAAGAAAAAAGATTATTATCTAAGAAAAGTGGAGAAAAACATTGTACAACAATTTAATTATAGTTTGGATACAACTAATATTTAATACATTTACTCAATAATTTAGTTTCTTGCATTTCTTGATTTTGCTTGCCTTATGGCATGTCATTTTTAATTTTGAATATCATATTTCTGTTTACACAACTACATAAACACCATGCACTTTTTTGTTTGTCTATTGATTAGTGATGGACAGACCCGGACTGTAAAATTTAGGATCCGAGCGATTTTAAAAATACCCGAGTACCGGACCCGGGCCTGGAGTTCTCAGGGAACTCCGGATCATGATCCGGAACCTTTGGAAATAAAAAATAAATAAAGGAAAATTAAATAAAAAGAGAATTTTGTTTACTTACCGTAAATTCTTTTTCTTGTAGTTCCGACATGGGAGACCCAAACCATGGGTGTATAGCTACTGCCCCCGGAGGACACACAAAGTTACTACACTCAAAAACGTGTAGCTCCTCCCTCCTAGCATATACACCCCCTGCGAGCCAGATCTAGCCAGTTTAGTGCAAAAGCTGAAGGAGGACATCCACCCACAAGAAGAGACAGAGTAAAATCCGGAAGAACCGGAACCTCTGTCTACAACAATAACAGCCGGTGAAGACACACGGAACAAGAAACCTGCCAACAGGCAATAGGGAGGGTGCTGGGTCTCCCATGTCGGAACTACAAGAAAAAGAATTTACGGTAAGTAAACAAAATTCTCTTTTTCTTTATCGTTCCTTCCATGGGAGACCCAAACCATGGGACGTTCCAAAGCAGTCCATGGGTGGGAATAAACAGACAACTGAGAAGCAGGCAAACCTAACTTCACAAATGGGCGACAGACGCCGGAAAAATGCGTCTGCCCAAGCCCACGTCTGCCAAGGCATGAGCATGCCTTGGGAAGTACTTCGAAAAAGTATGCAGACTAATTCGAGCTGCAGTCTGACAGACCTACTGAGCCGTAACCTGGTGCCTGAAAGCCCAAAAAAAGGCGCCGACAGGACTGACCAAATGTGCTCTGATCCCCGGCGGGGAAGGCACTTGAGTACACTCGTAGGTCTCGGAAATGGCCGACCTAAGCCAACATCAGGGTCGGCTTAGATGCCGAGAGACCGTTACGCTGACGAACAGTCAGCACCCGAGAGGTGCACCGCCTAATAACGGCGGTGCGAGACACATAGATCCGGAGCGCCCGCACCAGATCCAGGAGATGCAACGCTTCCTCAAGCGATGAACAGGAGCCGGACCAAAGGAAGGCAGGAAAATTGCCCCGGATAAGGTGGCAGAGACCACCTTAGGGAAAAAAGGCCGGAGTCGGACGAAGACCACCTTGTCTTGATGCAAAAGACCAAAAACAAAGGGGGCGACTCCGAAAGAGTGCAGCCAGAACTCTCTGGCGGGAAATTATAGCCACTAGAAAGAGTACTTTCTGTGAAAGATGAAACAACGAAACCTCCCCAAGAGGCGCAAAGGGGGGTTTCCGGGAACCGGGAGGACCGGATCAAGGTCCCAGGTCTCCATAGGCCGCCGGAAAAGCGGAATGATGTGAGATGCGCCCTTAAAGGAGCGCACCGGAGCCAGCCGGACGATACGCCGCTGGCACATACTGACAGAGCCGAGACCTGTCCCTTAATGAGGGATAGTCCTAGCTGTAGACCGGACTGTGGAAGGGACAGGAGGGTCGGCAAGGCCAAAAAGGTCAAAGGACACTTTGGAGCTCGAGTCATAGCGGAGATGACTTCAGGAAGGATATCAGAAGTCGCCAAGATCCAGGACTCAAGAGCTACGCCGTCAATCTGAGAATCCAGAATTCTGACGGGAAAAAACGGACCTCTTGAGAAAAGGTCTGAACGGTCCGGAAGATGCCATGGCAACCCAACGGACAGAAGGAGCAGGTCAGAGTACCAAGCCTGCTTGGGTCAGTCTGGAAGAATGACCCGACGGCCCCCTTTACCGATCTTGCGCAGGACTCTGGACAAGAGGTAGAGGGTGAACTTCGAAAAGAGACAAAGCTGGGGTCAAACATGAACCAGTGTGTCTACCGCAAAACCTGAGGATTGTGGACCACGGTTGGACAGCTGAAATAGCCTGCCTCGTAGTTTTCACATCTAGGATGTGGACTGCGGATACGGTGGACTAGGAGTACCTTGTCCACTGAAGAATGTTGAGCCGCCAAGCTTGCCAGGCGGCTGAGTGTCCCGCCCTGGAAGCTGATGTAGGAAAACGCTGTCACGTTGTCCGACTGGACTCGAATGTGCCTAGCCGCCCACAGATGGTGAAGGCTTAGAGAGCCAGAAATACAGCTCTGATTTCCAGCACATTGATCCAGAGGGCTGATTCGGACAGAGTCCAAGCGCCCTGCGCTCCACGGTGGAGATATACTGCTCCCAAGGCGGATAGGCTAGCATCCTGGTGAAGATCACCCGGGACGGGCCAGAAAGGAGCGCCCCTGAGACAGAGTGGCCGAAGCCACCACTGAAACGAGCCCCTGGTCAGTGGCGAAGCCACCACCCCGTGGGAGGATTGAGTTCGCTTGTACAGCGGAAAACATCCAGTCTCAGAGGACGCAGGAGAAACTGGGCGAGGAACCGCTTCCATTGACGCCCTGTGAACCTCTGGTTCGAGTCAGAGTGGACTTGCCACCCGAATAGGACAGAGTGGCGAGAGTGAACGAAGCACTCTGCTAAGAGTCAGCACTGGATGAAGCCCCGACAAGAAGGCCGTCCAGGGCAAAAGATCACTGCCAAACCCTAGGGGGGCAGGACCCTAAACACAGCTGCCCCAATAAGAATACTCGAGGGGCCTTGGCTAACCCCAAGGGAAGAGCCACGAATTGGACCACTCCGATTGTCAAAACGTAGTCAACGCTGGTGTGAAACTGCGATTGACTCCTGTCGATAGGCATCTCTGATGCCGATGGCTACTAGAAAATCTCCTTGGGTTCTTGATTGATCCGGTGAAGAAAACACACGGAACAAAACCGAGACTCCATGTGAAGACGCCCCACCTGGCTATGCTTGAAAGGCTAAAGATCCAGGTCGGAAGGCACCGCCCTCTTCGGGGACTAGGAATAGATTTAAGCAAAAATCTCAGAACCGTTCCCAGTCGGGAACCGGTACAATTACTCCATTGGCCAGCAAGAAATGCCACAGCCTGTGAGAAGGCGGCGGCCTTGTAGCCGGGAGGAGTTGACAGAAAAAATCTGTTTGGCGGCTGGACAGAAGTCCATCCTGTAGCCAAGGGAGATATAATCTCGCCCCCACTGAACGGAGACGTGTTAGAACCCTACGTCGCCAAGTGGAGAGGGCCTGCCACGACCAAGGGGCGTGGCTAAATAGCTCGGAGGAAGCTGAGTCAGTGACAGCATCTCCTGCGGTCTTCTGAAGACGCAGCTTCGAGCCATTTGGTTCTATGAACCTGGGCCGAGCTAGAGGACGATCAGATGGAGGAACGGAAACCACCGAAACCTCAACTGATTCCTGCCATGGACAGGTTCCCTGGCTTAGGTTTGTGGCAAGGAAGAACACTCCCCGCCAAGAGCTTCCTTATTTTCACCCAGTTGGTTCCGGGGAAACTGGTCCCACCAAGGGGGAGCCCAGCAAGGAACCTCCATAGAGGCATCTGCCTTCCAATTCCGAAGCCACAGGAGCCTGCGGATAGCGAGGAAGGTAGCCCAGACCACCGCCGTGCGGCGTCCAGCATGGCAGACCTGGCAGAGGATGAAAAGAGTGAAGTCTGGAAGTTCAGGCAACCGTTTTGGGCATAGAGTCCCTGTGAGAGAATGCATCTCCTCCAGAGAAGCAGAGAAGGTACAAAAAAACCGCACTGCTGTAAAGCTGAGGAGAACGAAGCTCCTGCCGTCCTTATACCAACTTGGCCCAAAGGACAACCGGGCGGACCGCAGAACCTTAAGTGAGGAGCCATCAGCCACTGACATAACGGTCCGGGCTGAGCCACCTGAGGTGAATGAGCCCACTTCTTGACCACCATTGGTGGACAGGGGAAACACAGTCCTCAGAATCACGCTTCATGGGAAGCGAGTGTCAGAGCGGACCCTGGGCTAGTCACAGGGGCCTGAAAACTGGAGTGGTTAAGGAACACACGTTGTGTTCACCTAGATAAGGTAACACCGGTGGATTGAGGTCCAGTACAAAATTAATGTACCGTAGAATCCATATAGAGGTGCCGTCAGCCACTGATACAACTAACCGGGCTGAAAGTCTAGACACCGGAGTGGCTACCCTTGGCGAATGAGTACACTCCTTGAGCACCTCTGATGGGAGGGGGAGACAGGCCGCAGAACCCCGCTGTGGGGTCTGCAGGATAGGCTGTGGGCTTGGACGCAGCGGGCTGAAAACTGGAGTGGTTAAGGAACACACTCCTCGTCCTGTTAAAGGTATACTGATGCCTTTCTGTCAGCGGGGAATACTCCCCTGATCAGGCGGATGGAGGTCCAGTACAAGAATAATGGACGCATCCAATCATTCGCAGCTGCGTCACGTACGGACGGATCCGTCCGTGCCCGTGGTAGAGACATCCTCCTCGTCCAGTGAGTCAGCTCGAAATCGGAGCTGCGGGACGGGGAGGACAGGGGACCCTGCGTCTCCCTGTCAGGAGGACGGGGTCTGAGCCCAGAAGGAGAGTCCCTTGTGAGCTTTGCTGAGCGAAGCAGAAAACGCCCTGAGAAGGGGGCTGCATGCTCAGCAGATGCCGGGACAGCCGACTCCTGGAAATAGGATTCCCACGGGGGTCAGCCACCGAAACCGGAGCAGCTGGAGGGACCATTAATGAGCCCCCATGCTGAGGGGCCACAGTGGTTATGAGCTCGGTATAGCCGTACGAGACTACCTGCAGTGGATAATACAAAACAGCCTGCAGCCTCAGACATGCTGCAGAGGTGGGGGCTCTGTCTAGAATATCTAGAATACCCATCCACCACACAAGAACCATTACAGTGTGCCGGTTCAGGCAATATGAGGTTACATGCAGAACATGTAGTGTACAGCCTGGAGCTTTGCTGCTGGAGTGAGACATGCTGCTGAGGAGGAGGTTCTAAAATAAAGAATTAACTCCTACAGAATGCCCTGAGAGTGTATAAAAGTGCACAACCAGAGGTTGTGACTTATCAGGCCGCTATTATGAGTGCCATACGAATTCCAATCCTGGACCCCCAGCCAGTATTCCCTCCCTCTGCTGCAGAGCAGCCAGCGCCGACCAGTGTACTAAGACGCTGAGAAAATGGCGCCAGAGTGAGGGGGGGGGCGGGGGTTAACCCAGGAGCGGGAATCGGAGGGCGAAGGAGATGTACAGGGGAGGGAATGATCTCCTCAAAAAGGAGCGTCCTCCCCTGTGCAGAGCGGCCGGCGGGCGGCGCTGCAGTGTCCCCCTGCATGACTGACATGCAGGGGGACGAAACGAAACTAGGCCGCGGCTGAAGCCGGGGCCTAGAGTTATGCATGCGGCCGAGAATCAGGCATCGTCGGCGCGGTTCTCAGTAAAAACCGTGGAACCGGCCGGAAACACAGTAGAAAGAAGGGAATTTTGTTACTTACCGTAAATTCCTTTTCTTCTAGCTCTTATTGGGAGACCCAGACGATTGGGGGTATAGCTACTGCCCTCTGGAGGCCACACAAAGCACTACATCAAAAGTGCAAGGCCCCTCCCCCTCTGGCTATACCCCCCCCGTGGTATCACGGGTTCTCCAGTTTTAGTGCCAAAGCAAGAAGGAGGAAGCCAATAACTGGTTTAAACAAATTAACTCCGAATAACATCGGAGAACTGAAAAACCGTTCAACATGAACAACATGTGTACCCGCAAACAACAAAAAAACATCCCGAAGGACAACAGGGCGGGTGCTGGGTCTCCCAATAAGAGCTAGAAGAAAAGGAATTTACGGTAAGTAACAAAATTCCCTTCTTCTTCAGCGCTCTATTGGGAGACCCAGACGATTGGGACGTCCAAAAGCTGTCCCTGGGTGGGTAAAGAAATACCTCATGTTAGAGCTGCAAAACAGCCCTCCCCTACGGGGGTGTCACTGCCGCCTGCAGAACTCTTCTACCTAAGCTGGCATCCGCCGAAGCATAGGTATGCACCTGATAATGCTTGGTGAAAGTGTGCAGACTGGACCAGGTAGCTGCCTGGCACACCTGTTGAGCCGAAGCCTGGTGACGAAATGCCCAGGACGCACCCACGGCTCTGGTTGAGTGGGCTTTTAGCCCTGAAGGAACCGGAAGCCCCGCAGAACGGTAGGCCTCTAGAATTGGTTCTTTGATCCATCGAGCCAGGGTGGCTTTAGAAGCCTGCAACCCCTTGCGCGGACCAGCGACAAGGACAAAAAGTGCATCGGCACGGCGCATGGGCGCCGTTCGGGAAATGTAGATTCTGAGTGCTCTCACCAGATCTAGCAAACGTAAGTCCTTTTCATACCGGTGAACCGGATGAGGACAAAAAGAAGGCAAGGATATATCCTGATTAAGATGAAAAGAGGATACGACCTTAGGGAGAAACTCCGGAATAGGGCGCAGCACTACCTTGTCCTGGTGGAACACCAGGAAGGGAGCCTTGGATGACAGCGCTGCTAGCTCAGACACTCGCCGAAGCGATGTGATCGCAACAAGAAACGCCACTTTCTGTGACAGCCGAGAAAAGGAAACTTCCTTCAGAGGCTCGAAGGGCGGCTTCTGGAGAGCAACTAGTACCCTGTTCAGATCCCATGGATCTAACGGCCGCTTGTACGGGGGCACAATATGACAGACCCCCTGCAGGAACGTGCGCACCTTAGAAAGACGTGCTAGACGCTTCTGAAAAAACACGGATAGTGCCGAAACTTGCCCTTTAAGGGAGCTGAGCGACAAGCCCTTTTCTAACCCCGATTGCAGGAAGGAAAGAAACTTGGGCAATGCAAATGGCCAGGGAGACACTCCCTGAGCAGAGCACCAGGACAAGAAAATCTTCCACGTTCTGTGGTAGATCTTAGCCGAATTCGACTTTCTAGCTTGTCTCATTGTGGCAACGACTCCCTGAGATAATCCAGCAGATGCTAGGATCCAGGACTCAATGGCCACACAGTCAGGTTCAGGGCCGCAGAATTCTGATGGAAAAACGGCCCTTGGGACAGTAAGTCTGGTCGGTCTGGCAGTGACCACGGTCGACCGATCGTGAGATGCCACAGATCCGGATACCACGACCTCCTCGGCCAGTCTGGAGCGACAAGTATGATGCGGCTGCACTCGGATCTGATCTTGCGTAGCACTCTGGGCAAGAGCGCCAGAGGCGGAAACACGTATGGGAGCTGAAACTGCGACCAATCTTGAACCAAGGCGTCTGCCGCCAGAGCTCTTTGATCGCGCGACCTCGCCATGAATGCCGGGACCTTGTTGTTGTGCCGGGATGCCATTAGGTCGACGTCCGGCACTCCCCAGCGGCGACAGATTTCCTGAAACACGTCCGGGTGAAGGGACCATTCCCCTGCGTCCATGCCCTGGCGACTGAGGAAGTCTGCTTCCCAGTTTTCTACGCCTGGGATGTGAACCGCGGATATGGTGGATGCTCTGTCCTCCACCCACATTAGAATGCGCCGGACTTCTTGGAAGGCTTGCCGACTGCGCGTCCCTCCTTGGTGGTTGATGTATGCCACCGCTGTGGAGTTGTCCGATTGGATTCGGATCTGCTTTCCTTCCAGCCACTGTTGGAAGGCCAGTAGAGCAAGATACACTGCTCTGATCTCCAGAACATTGATCTGAAGGGTGGACTCCTGCGGAGTCCACGTCCCCTGAGC
This sequence comes from Anomaloglossus baeobatrachus, assembly GCF_048569485.1. Classification (NCBI taxonomy): domain Eukaryota; kingdom Metazoa; phylum Chordata; class Amphibia; order Anura; family Aromobatidae; genus Anomaloglossus; species Anomaloglossus baeobatrachus. The sequence continues at coordinate 77,206 of NW_027445082.1, forward strand.
CCTGTGGTGGAGAAATACTGCTCCCCACCCTGACAGACTCGCATCTGTCGTGACTACTGCCCAGGATGGGGGCAGGAAGGATCTTCCCTGAGACAATGAGGTGGGAAGGAGCCACCATTGTAGGGAGTCCTTGGCCGTCTGGGAAAGCGAGACTTTCCTGTCCAGGGACGTTGACTTCCCGTCCCATTGGCGGAGAATGTCCCATTGAAGTGGGCGCAGATGAAACTGCGCAAAGGGAACTGCTTCCATGGCTGCCACCATCTTCCCTAGGAAATGCATGAGGCGCCGCAAGGGATGCAACTGGCCCTGCAGAAGAGATTGCACCCCTGTCTGTAGTGACCGCTGCTTGTCCAGCGGAAGCTTCACTATCGCTGCTAGAGTATGAAACTCCATGCCAAGATACGTTAGTGATTGAGTCGGTGATAGGATCGACTTTGGAAAGTTGATGATCCATCCGAAAGACTGTAGGGTCTCCAGCGTAGCATTCAGGCTGTGCTGACATGCCTCTTGAGAGGGAGCTTTGACCAATAAATCGTCTAGGTAAGGGATCACCGAGTGTCCCTGAGAGTGCAAGACTGCTACCACCGCCGCCATGACCTTGGTGAAGACCCGTGGGGCTGTCGCCAGACCAAATGGCAGAGCTACGAACTGAAAATGGTCGTCTCCTATCACAAAACGTAGAAAACGTTGATGTTCTGTAGCAATTGGCACGTGGAGATAAGCATCTTTGATGTCTATTGAGGCAAGGAAGTCTCCTCTGGACATTGAGGCAATGACAGAACGCAGGGTTTCCATCCGGAACTTCCTGGCGTGCACATGTTTGTTGAGCCGTTTTAGGTCCAGAACAGGACGGAACGAGCCGTCCTTTTTTGGAACCACAAAGAGATTGGAGTAAAACCCTTGCCCTTGTTCCTGAGGAGGGACTGGGATCACCACTCCTTCCGCTCTTAGGGAGTCCACCGCCTGCAGCAGAGCATCTGCTCGGTCTGGATGTGGGGAGGTTCTGAAGAACCGAGCTGGAGGACGAGAATTGAACTCGATTCTGTACCCGCGAGACAAAATGTCCGTCACCCACCGGTCTTTGACCTGTGACATCCAAATGCCGGAAAAGCGGGAGAGCCTGCCCCCGACCGGCGATGCGGAGGGAGGGGGCTGGAAGTCATGAGGTAGCCGCTTTGGAAGCGGTACCTCCATTTGCTTTCTTGGGGCGCGTGTGAGCCCGCCACGAATCTGAGTTTCTTTGCGTCCTCTGAGTCCCTTTGGACGAGGTAAATGGTGTCTTGCCCGAACCTCGAAAGGACTGAAACCTCTGCTGCCACTTTTTCTGCTGAGGTTTGGTTGTTCTGGGTTGTGGTAAAGAGGAGTCTTTACCCTTGGACTGCTTAATGATATCAGCCAATGGCTCGCCAAACAGTCTATCTCTAGATAAAGGCAAACTGGTTAAACATTTTTTGGAACCAGCATCTGCTTTCCAGTCCTTTAACCACAAGGCTCTGCGCAAAACTACCGAATTGGCGGACGCCATTGAGGTGCGACTGGTAGATTCTAGGACCGCATTGATAGCGTAAGACGCAAACGCCGACATCTGCGTGGTAAGGTGCGCCACTTGCGGCACTGCTGGATGTATGATAGCATCCACTTTTGCTAAGCCAGCTGAAATAGCCTGGAGTGCCCATACGGCTGCGAATGCCGGAGCAAACGACGCGCCGATAGCTTCATAGACAGATTTTAACCAAAGGTCCATCTGTCTGTCATTGGCATCTTTAAGTGAAGCGCCATCCTCCACTGCAACTATGGACCTAGCTGCGAGTTTGGAAATCGGGGGGTCTACCTTTGGACACTGGGTCCAGCGCTTGACCACCTCAGGGGGGAAAGGGAAACGCGTATCTTTAGATCGTTTAGAGAAACGCCTTTCTGGGTGAGCGTCGTGCTTCTGGATTGATTCTCTGAAGTCAGCGTGATCCAACAAAGCACTCAATTTACGCTTGGGATAAAGGAAACGAAACTTCTCCTGCTCCGCAGCCGCCTCTTCTGCTGAAGGGGCTGGGGGAGAAATATCCAACAGCCTATTGATGGCTGAGATAAGGTCGTTTACCATGGCATCCCCATCAGGGGTATCCAGGTTGAGAGGGGTTCCAGGAATGGATTCCTGATCACTCTCATCAGACACATCACAGGGAGACTGATTGCGCTGAGACCCTGAGCAGTGTGATGACGTCGAGGGTCTTTCCCAGCGAGCTCGCTTAGGGTGGCTGGGGCTATCATCTGAGTCATAATCCTCGGCCTGTGAAGCCGGGGACCCCCCTGTGGGCTGGATTAATTCCAAGTGAGGGGGACCTGAGGACAGAGGCCTCGCCATGCCCAAAGACTGAGCCCCATGCATAGATTGCAAGGTTTCAAGGATTTTTGCCATAGACACAGACATATTATCCGCAAAAACTGCAAAGTCTGTCCCTGTCACCGGGGCAGAACTTACAAGCGTCTCAGCCTGGGTCACTACCTCTCCTGACTCCGGCTGGCGAAGCAGCACCGGGTCGGAGCATTGCACACAATGGGAGCCTGCTGGTAGATTAGCCCCACATGCAGCACACGCAGCACACACAGCCCTGGCCTTGGCAGCCTTGCGTTTTGAGGATGGCATGTTGCTGCTTCCACAGAGTGATCTGGGAGATGCAGCCAGAAGCGACCTCACAGTGCAAGAAATACAATATCTATATATCTGTACAGTACACCGATACACCGTGAGGCACTAGAGGGACCAGCACAGACAAATCGCTTACCGCCCGCTTAAAAAGCGGGTGTGTGGTCGCCAGATAGCCCCTAGTTCAGGTCTCCCAGAGCCTTGCGTCCTTCCTCCAGCCAGACTGCATGTAATGGCTGCCGGCGTCTGAGAGAGAAGGGGGGCGGGCCCTGGGCGTTCCTGGCTAAGAGCGGGAAGCCTGCTTCCCTCTGTGCCTAGTGTGAGGGCTGGAGCATGTAAATCAGGCTCCAGCCCTCGTCGCTGCTAGCGAACAGCGTCTCTCCCCTACCCTGAAAGACAGGGTGGGGGCGGGAACGAATCGGAGCTGCCGGCGTCCTAGGCCCAGAAAGCCGGGGACTCAATTTATAACCGCCGCCGCCGTAAAAGCGCGGACGGCGGATCCCCGGCGCACCACAAGTCACAGCAGCGCCGCCCGGTCCAGAGGGGGTCGGCGCTGCGTTCCCATACACAAAAAATCCCCCAGTAATCTGTAGGGACACTAACTCCAACGTTGCGGTCCCCGGCGCACTACAACACCCAGCCAGCCCGGAGTGTGTCTGTGCCTGCCGGGGACACAGAGTACCTGTATGATGCAGGGCCTGTCCCTGATCGTACTCCTGCTCCGTCTCCATCAGGTTCTAATGGGTCTGTGGATGGAGCCCGGCGTCAGAGCTGAGAGGCCGGCAGGATCCCACTTCCACAGAGCCCTACAAGGGGATGTGGAAGGAAAACAGCATGTCAGGCTCCAGCCCTGTACCAGCAATAGGTACCTCAACCTTACAACACCATCCAGGGGTGAGAAGGGAGCATGCTGGGGACACTATATGTGTCCTCTTTTCTTCCATCCGAAATAGTCAGCAGCTACTGCTGACTAAAATCTGTGGAGCTATGCATGGAATGTCTGACCTCCTTCGCACACAAAGCTAAAACTGGAGAACCCGTGATACCACGGGGGGGTATAGCCAGAGGGGGAGGGGCCTTGCACTTTTGATGTAGTGCTTTGTGTGGCCTCCAGAGGGCAGTAGCTATACCCCCAATCGTCTGGGTCTCCCAATAGAGCGCTGAAGAAAGCAGCATTATCAAGCAATCACTGTCCCCCACAATAAAAGTGCTCCACAATGCAGAAGGACCCTCTGAATAAAAGTCTCTATACTTAGCTTTGAGACGCAGGGCCCAGTCCCTGTGGGGTGGGGGTCAGTGCTCCGTCCAGCAGGGTCCTGCACAAGGCCTGCGGATGGAGGCCGGTCTCCTGCAAGGCAGTGAGAACCGTGTTGGCTCCAACTTCAAGCCAGAGCCCCTAAGGGATGGTGAAGGAGCGCGGCATGAAGGGCTCCTGCCCTGAAGTCAACCTTAACAGCACTGCCGCCAGGGGAGTGTGAAGGGACATGCCGGGAGTCCAGTGGACCCGCTTTTCTTCCAAATCTTTAGAAAAAATGAAAAATCAAAAAAGGATGCATGCGTGTGTGTGATCCTCCTGACACAAAGCAAGAAACTGGCTAGATCTGGCTAGCAGGGGGTGTATATGCTAGGAGGGAGGAGCTACACGTTTTTGAGTGTAGTAACTTTGTGTGTCCTCCGGGGGCAGTAGCTATACACCCATGGTTTGGGTCTCCCATGGAAGGAACGATAAAGAAAATAAGAATAAAGCAGGCGCGTTATAACAATAGCAGCCCACAGCCACTCAGGATTGTCACATCCATTAGATGTGACAATCCTGGCACTCTACCCGATTCTTCCCGATTCCCCTGGTGCGGTGGCAATCAGGCTAATAAGGGGTTAATAACAGCTCACATCTGCCACTAAGCCCTAGATTAGCAATGGCAGGGTCTATGAAAACCCTACCCCCATTACTAATCTGTAAGTGAAAATAAATAAACACAAACACAAAATAAGATAAAAACAACACCCTCTTTCACTCCTTTATTAACCCCAAAAATACCCAGGTCTGATGTAATCCACACGAGGTCCCATAACGATTCCAGCTCTGCTACATCTGAAGTGACAGTGCGTGGGCATAGAATATGACCACCCGCTGTGATCTTAAGGCAGAGAATGAGTCGCAGCGATGTGTGGTGACGTAACTTAGGTTATTTGCGGTCACAGCTGGAGCTGCCCATTGTCATCCACCTATGATCGCAGGTAACCTGACCTCATTGAACTGAGTGACCACTACTATCCATAAAAGTGGCGTAATACTTTGGCAAAATTACTCCCAGAAATAAAATGTGAGTCAGAAATACATTCAGGCATCTTCCGCATGCTGTTGCCATTCAGTTTCAACAATTTTCCATCCATTGCAATATTTTTACAGCCCTCGCAGGCCTATTTCCAACGTCCTCTGGAAAATTATTCGAGTTTCCCATTGACATGGATTGGGTTCGTTATTCGGTATGAATACACAAATGTAGAAATTATTGGATTTGAACAATCCGAACCCGAATATTTTAGCATTCGCCCATATCTAGTCATCACTAATGATAATTTTAAGGATGTCTAAAACTGATCAACTGGGAAAAGGTTGTTGCATTACTCGTAAATCAAATGCCATGTCCTTCTTCAATTTGTCCAATTATTAATACCAGGTTTTGGTTAAAATGAGGCTACCATTTCAAGGTTAATTTTTCATCAAGGAGAAACTACGCTGAAAATCTATCTTTTGAATCATGTGCATTGAATATTTTTTTGGTATGGTATCAGAAGACTCAGAAGGAAAAATGTATGTAACAAAATTAAAACATTGTCGTCCATTTGGCTTATCCCTAATCTATTAATTTTACACTAGGTGGTAAGATAGATGACATCTTTATTATCTGAAGGGGTACCGGTCCTGAACTGCAGAGCTTCATGACTTGGTTGAACAATAACCCATATAACATCAAACTAACCTATAAGGCAGATCGGGAGGCAATTGTTTTTCTGGACTATAATATAAAAATGGGGTACCAGACAGAAAAGGGTTCTCCACGGGTACAATTATTATCAACAAGTAAGAGGGAAGAATCTTTTTCCTCACAGATACATTTCATCTCCAAGTTAACAGTCAGAGGGGGGCGATCAGGCAGATCTTGAACAAACACTGGTCGTTACTGAAGACCGACTAGAGTTTGAACGACGTTTTACTCATCGCCCACTCTTACCTGTTAGAAGGGGGAAAAGCCTAAAGGATATGCTGGTGAAGAACCATTACGTACCTAGGGTGGTATCTCGCATTGAGAAAGGGAGTCCCAAATTTGGTTGTTTTCCTTTTGTCTGCCCAGAGATGTTGTCAGCTTGGGATGGACCTAAAGAGTATAAAATAAAAAGTTACAAATCATGCAGTAAAAGTCACATATCTATTATGCAGTATGTGGCTGTAGCCTAATTTATATTGGGTTAACATCAAGGGAACAACGCGTCCGCACGAGGGAACATGTTAGGGACATAATTGCGGTGTGTGATGTTGTGGATCTTGATTCCCTGAGGATGATCCAGAGACATTTCAAGCTGCGCCATGACTGTGGTCCCACAGGATTGAAAATTTGTGGTATCGCAAGGTCCATTTAGAATCTAGGGGTATATATATATATACACATATTACTATATGAATTTTGTCTCTGCATGATATAGGGACATTAGAAAATCTTTTAAGGACTATACATGGTCATATTCTTTAGGCTAAGGCTGATTCTCCTTATGTTTGGATGATTTTCTTACCACCCTGGTCGTGCCCTTTCACTTGCCAGTAGTAGATATGGTCTCGTTGGGTGCGCATGTGCGGGGCTGCCTCAGCATGAGTCCCCACCAAGGGAGCTTCCTTAGAAGGATGCATGGGTTAACTGACGTTAGTGGAAGTATTCTTCAGATCCACGCTTCCCCTGGAATGACTGGATGAGGCGGACTCTATGTGCGGCGTCCCACCCCCTGCACGCGCCCAAACAGCGACGATCTCGCCCAAGACACCACATAATAAAACATACACATTACACTTTCCTCAAGCGAGGAAGCCAGGTGAGAAACGCGTGTCAGGGCTACTCAAAACATCCAGTTATAAGTGTACTTTATAGGTGAGTCCGGATCACGATGATTCATGGCTGTTAGCTCTATCGGTAATAGTAATGGTAGCCTTTGAGGCTTAGGCTGCGTTACATGGGTGATATTAGATTTTTGTGTTGTTATAGCGCCACCAGGTGGCCATCTGTATTAGTACATGCAGTGGTACCTGCAATGTATTTCAATGACCCCGATCCTGCTGTACCGGAAGTCGCCGGATCCTGATAGACAGAATCCTGTTTTTTGTACTGAGCATGCCCAGAAAGCAGCTTGGCATGGTCAATACAGAAATCTCCCTCTCTCTCAGACAGAAGACCAGGATCGTGAAGGGGTGAGAAGGAGTAATAAAGATGGAGTCCCTAAGTGTGTCTGTGTATTTATTTCTAATAAAGTGTCTGTGTATTTTTTTCTAATAAAGTATTTTTTCTGTGTGATGTCTTTTTTTTAACCCTTTATTGGAGATTCTTAATGGCCGGGTCAAACTTGGCCTGACATTAGCAATCTCAGGCTTTATATATATATATATTTATATTTAGGTCATATAAGCAGTGGGGGTTAGCAGCCAGTAGCTGCTTGGGTTACCTTAGCAATAGAAAATGCAGCGGGAGTCCACACATTTTATTTTTTTTACCCCCTAACCCTAGAGTTAGGGTTATGTGTTTGGGGTTTTTGTTTATTTTTTAATGAATTTAAAAAAAAATACTCATGGGCTACCGAGAACCCGAGCATTTTAGTGCTCCCTCATCCCTACTTCTAACCATACAGCCAGCAGATCAAGTAATCTGATCAGCTGACTCCAGTGTTGGCCGATTACTTGTTCTGGGTCCCCCTGCATCCATCGCAGCGTGTGCTGCCTGTGAGGTCAGCTGAATTCGTCCGACACTGGAGTCAGCTGATCTGAACTCTGTTGAACTCCAGCCCGAACACTCTGCGATAGATGCAGGGGGACACAGAACAAGTAATCGGGCAACACTGGAGTCAGCTGATCTGAACTCAGCTGAACTCATGACCACACAGCCCGAACATGGTCACACGTGATCGGAAGCAGGCAGTGATTGCTGTTAACCTGCATCCATCACAGCGTGTGCGGGCTGTGAGATCAGGAGTTCAGCTTATTCCCGATCAGCTGACTCCAGTGCCAGACGATAAATTCTGTGTTCCCCTTCATCCATCACAAGTAGAAGTAGAAGCATACAATAAAATAACAATTGCGGTTGCATGCGTTGCACATTCAATCCACAGGATCCGGTCATATGCGGTTTGCATCCTGTCAAATGTGAAAGTAGCCTTACAGCTGGAGCAGGAAGAAGAAAGACAAGATGGCAGACTTACTTTGGGAGCTTACAGGAAGAAATCGCACAGACCAATTTTTGGGGCTCCACTCAAGGGGATCTGGGGCTGAGAAAAAAAGGAGACCGTCAGCTGATGATGAAATAGCTAGCAAAGTTATTGATCATTATCTCAAACCCATTGCCTCCTCTCTCTAGTCCGGCATTTCCTCTCTGCGGCGATCGCCATCCTCCTTCTTCTGAGGCCCATGTGCATGACGCGTCGTACATCATGCTCACTAGCTGGCATTGAGGTCCTACGCAGGCGCACTTTGATCTGCCCTGCTCAAAGCAGATCCATGTATTGTAGTGCATATGCGTAAGAGATCTTTAACCCATTAACGATCTGGTGGCTATCATGATAGCACAGGGTCATGTGATGACTCCTGTAGCTCACATGACTCAGGTCCTGTAAGAAAAAGCCAAATACTGGCTGTTACAAGAGATGATAATTTCTCCCAGTCTAAATTGTGCTGCTCTGATTGGGATAAATAAATGAGTGATCAGACAGCTGATCCTAATAGCCCCCTAGGGGTACTAGTCAAATTTAAAAAAAAATGTAAGAAAAAGTTTTGAAAAAGTAAAAAAAAAAGTAAAAACACCTAAAAGTTTAAATCATCCCTCTTTTGCCCCACTGAAAAATAAAGGGTTAAAAAAAAAATATTCACACATTTGGTATCGCTGTCTTCAGCCCGATCTATCAAAATATAAAATCATTTGTTCTGATTTTTAAACGGCGTAGCAGCAAAAAAATTCCAAATGCCAAAATTACGCTTTTTGGTTGCCACAAATCTTAAGCAAAATGCAATAACAGGCAATGAACACATAGCATCTGCGCAAAAATGATACTGTTAAAAACGTCAGCTCGAGATACTAAAAAAAGCCATCACTGAGCCATAGATTTAAAAAAATGAGAACGCTATGGGTCTCAGAAAATGGCGCAAAACGTCTGTCACTTTTTTCGGACAAACTTCTGATTATTTTTTTAACCCCTTAGATTAAAGTAAACCTATTCATGTTTGGTGTCTACAAACTTGCAGTAACCTCAGGCATCACAGCAGCACATCAGGTTTACCATATAGTGAACACAGTGAATAAAATGTCTCAAAAACAATAGAGCAATCACACTTTTTTTTGCAATTTCTCCACATTTGGATTTTTTTTGCCATTTTACAGTACACTGCATGGTAAAACTCAGTTTCATTTAAAATTACAGCTCATTCTGCAAAAAATTAGCCCTCACATGACCATATTGACTGAAAAATAAAAAAGTTACGTCTGTCAGAAGAATGGCAAACCCCCCACAAATACCGAAAAGTGTAAAGTCGGCCGGTCGTGAAGGGGTTAATCTTTCCTCGCGCCTGCACATTACAGTACTTTCATCAGCAGGGCAGATGAATGCGCCTGCGCAGGACCGCAATGTCGGCTCGTGTGGATGACGTAGACACATCATCCACACTGTACTGGGAAGAAGGAGGCCGAAGATCGCAGCAGAGAGGATGCGTCAGACCTGAAAGAGGAGGCACCGCACTGGAGAGCTGCGACACCCATTGGACTGGACCCACCCTAGGTGAGTATTATAAAAGTACTTTTTCCGTTTTACAGAGCGGCCTAGGCTCTTATATACAGTATTTTGGAATGCTGTATATAAGAACTCAGTGGTATTGGACACAGCTTGTAGTCCCCAAATCTGGTGACAGATTCCCATTAAAAAATCGGAAGGAACACAAACTTACACAATAAATCACCAACATATTTGTGCTTCTAAGGGCGTGATTTATTACGCCCAGTATCCATGCCAGAAAATCTACATAGGAATGACCACAAGGGACTTAACCTCTTACAGACATTGGACGTACTGGGTACATCGTAGATAATGGCGGTGTAATCATCGTCGGCTGCTGCTGCAGTAAACCGGCACCGATTTCCGCACATATATGCTGATCTGAACAGCAGACATGTGTAGCTTACAAGCAAGGGTGGATCCACGATTCATCCATGCCTTTTAATCTTTTAGACTGCGCTGTCAATTACTGACAGCGCAATGTAAATGGCCATGGCAGGGAAATTTCCTTTCCTCTACGCTATCGGAGTCCCCGTGACGCGATCACGGGAAACCGATGGTTGCCATGGTAGCACAGGGTTATGTCATAACTCATGTCGCTATCATGACTCACATCCTGTTACAGCCGGCTGGTTGTAACAGGACAGCAGCATTTCAGCTGATCAGAGCTCTGCCGCTCTGATCAGCAGAAATGAACAAGCGATCAGACAGCTAATCCTTACCCCTAGGGGGACTATTAAAATAAAAAAAGTTTAAAAAAAAGTTTTAAAGAATTAAAAAAAACAACTAAAAATTTAAATCACTCCCCATTCGCCCCACTAAAAATCAAAGGGTTAAAAAAATAATAAATATACACTCATTTGGTATCACAGAGTTCAGAAATGCCCAGTCTATCAAAATCTAAAATGAATTAATATAATCGGTAGACGGCGTAGCCGTACAAAAAAAATTCCAACCGGCAAAGTTAAGTTTTTTCGTCTTCGCAAATTTTGAGCAAGATGCAATACCAGGGAGTCAAAACGTAGCATCTGCGCAGAAATCGTTCAGCTAAAAATGCAAACAAATAAGCCATCAGTGAGCCCCATATCCCAAAAAATGAGAACACTACAAGTTGCAGAAAATGGCGCTGAAAGTGCTCCAATTTTTTGGACAAACCTTTTTTTAACCCCTTAGATAAAAGTAAACCTAAACATGTTTAGTATCAACGAACTCATACCAACCTGAAGTATCACACCCACCCATCAGTTTTACCATAAAGTGAACACGGTGAATAAAGTACCCCATAAACCATTGTCCAATCACACTTTTTTGTAATTTTTCCGCACGTGGAAATTTTTTGCTGTTTTCCAGTACCATATATGGTAAAACTCATGGTTTCACTTAAAAGACCAATACGTCCCGCAAAAAACAAGCCCTCTTATGGCAAGATTGACGGGAAAAATAAAAAAGTTACGACTCTCGGAAAAAGGGGAGCAAAAAACAAAAACGGAAAAATCGTCCAGGGGTTAGGGGGTTAAAGGTGTGAGTCCGTGAGCACATCAGGGACATTGAGAAAACAAAGACTCTGCATGAGACGGAACACCTAAAATCCCTACCAAAACATTTCCAATTGTACCATAAATCTGACTCAAGCAAATTAATTATAAAGGCCATAGATCAGAGGTTAGAGGTGGTAACCTATTTAAGGCCCTTGCGCAACTTGAGTCACTTTATTTATAGATTGGACACAAGGACTCCTATTGGGCTCAATGAGAGCTTTGGCTGCTTTCTTTAATTGGGTATTTTTATGTGGTGTGAGAATGGGACTGTTTGTGTTAAAATTATTTTTAATAGTTTTTTTATCCATAATTTAGAGGTCTGTGTATGCTAAAACCATACCTGTGGTGGTCTGCAAATTTTGAGGTACTTCACGCGACCCGCTCAGTGACTTAGATGTTGATTTTGATTGGGTCTTTTCCCTGAATGAAGTGCCTATGAGAAAATAAGAAAAAAGATTATTATCTAAGAAAAGTGGAGAAAAACATTGTACAACAATTTAATTATAGTTTGGATACAACTAATATTTAATACATTTACTCAATAATTTAGTTTCTTGCATTTCTTGATTTTGCTTGCCTTATGGCATGTCATTTTTAATTTTGAATATCATATTTCTGTTTACACAACTACATAAACACCATGCACTTTTTTGTTTGTCTATTGATTAGTGATGGACAGACCCGGACTGTAAAATTTAGGATCCGAGCGATTTTAAAAATACCCGAGTACCGGACCCGGGCCTGGAGTTCTCAGGGAACTCCGGATAATGATCCGGAACCTTTGGAAATAAAAAATAAATAAAGGAAAATTAAATAAAATAAGATTAAAGCAGGCGCGTTATAGCAATAGCAGCCCACAGCCACCCAGGATTGTCACATCCATTATATGTGACAATCCTGGCACTTTACCCGGCTCTTCCCGATTGCACTGGTGCGGTGGCAATCAGGCTAATAAGGGGTTAATAACAGCTCACAGCTGCCACTAAGCTCTAGATTAGTAATGGCAGGGTCTATGAAAACCCTACCCCCATTACTAATCTGGAAGTGAAAAGAAATAAACACAAACACAAAATAAGATAAAAACAATACCCTATTTCACTCCTTTATTAACCCCAAAAACACGCAGGTCTGTGGTAATCCACACGAGGGCCCATGACTATTCCAATTTCCTTTCTACACCGCCATCGGAGGCCCCGTAACGCGATTATGGGAAGCCGATGGTTGCCATGGTAGCACAGGGTTATGTGATGACTCCTGTCGCTATCATGACTCACATCCTGTTACAGCCGGCTGGCTTTAACAGGACAGCAGCATTTCAGCTGATCAGAGCTCTGCCGCTCTGATCAGCAGAAATGAACAAGCGATCAGACGGCTAATCCTTACCCCTAGAGAGACTATTAAAATAAAAATAAGTAAAAAAAAAAGTTTTATAGAATTAAAAAAACTACTAAAAGTTTAAATCATTCTCCATTCGCCCCACTAAAAATCAAAGGGTTAAAAAAATATACACTCATTTGGTATCGCAGAGTTCAGAAATGCCCAGTCTATCAAAATATAAAATTAATCAATTAGATCGGTAGATGGCGTAGCCGTAAAAAAAAATCCAACTGGCAAAGTTACGTTTTTTGGTCTTCGCAAATTTTCAGCAAAATGCAATACCAGGGAGTCAAAACGTAGCATCTGCGCAAAAATGGTACAGCTAAAAATGCAAACAAAAAAGCCATCAGTGAGCCCCATATCCCGAAAAATGAGAACACTACAAGTTGCAGAAAATGCCGCAGAAAGTGCTCCAATTTTTTGGACAAACCTTTTTTTAACCCCTTATATAAAAGTAAACCTAGCTTCCGGTTCCGGCGCTGTGATGTGAGGACGCGGGAGACAGAGCTCCGCACATTCCTCAGCCCCACACACCGACTACAGGAGCCCCACGGCCGGGGGAGGAGGCGGAGAAGGCGAGGCGAGGAGCGGGAGGTGACCGTGCATGGAGCGTTACCTCCTCCGGAGCGGTGGCAGACAGCTGGAGCAGGGTGCTGCAGAGAAAGCAGTGCACATGGAGTGCAAAATGGCGGCCGCGGGCCGCGGCGGTGTGCAGGGAGGTGAGCGGGGACGGATGGAGGAGGAGGAGGGGGAGCAGCTGAGAGAGCAGCAAAAAGCTCGGCAACACGTGTAACAGGCAGCCGAGCAGCACGAACAGCAGACAGCCCAGCAACTCCAACAGCAGACAGCCCAGCAACTCCAGCAGCAGACAGCCCAGCAACTCCAGCAGCAGACAGCCCAGCAGCACCAGCAGCAGACAGCCCAGCAGCACCAGCAGCAGACAGCCCAGCAGCACCAGCAGCAGACAGCCCAGCAGCACCAGCAGCAGACAGCCCAGCAGCACCAGCAGCAGACACCCCAGCAGCAGATAGCCCAGCAGCACCAGCAGCAGACAGCCCAGCAGCAGACAGCCCAGCAGCAGACAGCCCAGCAGCACGAGCAGTTCCCAGGCCTGCAAATTGATTATGACCGTCTGGCTGGAGCAGTGGCAGTGCACCTGGCAGACAAGATCAAAGACTCTCTAGAGGCTATGGTGGGGGCAGTGCTAGCACCCTTAAAGGAACAGATCGCACAGCAGGGAGCCAGGATGTCAGAGATGGAGCAAAGAATCTCTGACACAGAGGACGAGGTGGCAGCATTAAAGGGGCAGCTGCAGGAGATGGTGGAGGGATCCCAGGCCATGAGAGACAAACTAGAGGATCTGGAAAACCGCTCCAGAAGAAGCAATTTAAGGCTGGTGGGCTTGCCGGAATCTATAAGTATGCGGCAATTGGACAACATATGTGAAGCAGAGCTCCCCAAGGCGCTAGGTTTAACGCACAAATGCAGGGTGGAAAGAGCGCACAGAGTGGGCCCTGTAAGAGAGCGTCCAGGCACAGGAGGAACAAATGGGAAGGAAGACAGCACGGGAGTGACAAGACCGCGCCAAGTGATAATAAAATACTTGGAATACAAAGACAAAGAAGAGATACTGCGAGCGTTTAGAGGAAGGAGGACCCCACTGTCTCTACAAGGGCATAAGGTGCTGATCTTCGGTGACTACTCGGCGGAGGTTACACGCAAAAGGAAAGCCTTTAGTAAGATTTGTACCGCGCTGTATCGTAAAGGCATAAAATTCCAACTGCTGTATCCTGCAATACTGAGAGTAACAAGACGTGATGGATCCCTTTTTGCGACGAAAGACTTGGGTGAGGCGGAGAGATGGATGGAGAAGATGGAGAATAGAAACCAGACGGAGGACTTCCTGGAGAGGCAACATACTCGGCAAGGAAAAGAGGAGGAGAGCCGGGCATTGGGCCGGAACGACTGGATGGAGGGGAAGGAGATACATGCAGGAAGTCCAAAAGCAAGGAGGTCGCCGTCACGTTGGCCTGGAGGCCAGAAGAGGGGAGCGCCATGAGAGAGGCTGCAGGGAGAAGAATCGATATTTTTGAACTGAACTGAGGGGCCCAAGAGAGAGGGGACTGACGGAATGCAGGGGATGAGAAACATCTACTGTCTATTATTGCATCTTTACTTTCTGCTTCCGCTTCCTACTTCCTCTTCTGCCTCCCCTTCCGCTTCCTGCTTCCCCTTTCACTACCTCTTTCGCTTCCTACTTCCACCTCATACTGCCTCTTCCACTTCTCTTGCACTTCCTTTACCATCCCATCTACCTCTTCCTACTTCTTTTTCCACTTCCTCTTCTAATTCCTACTTCCTCTTCCACTTCCTACTTCCTCTTCCACCTCCTACTTCCACTTCCTCTTCCACTTCCAACTTACTTCCACTTCCTCTTCCACTTCCTACTTTCACCTCCTGTCCCACTTCCTCTTTCACTTCTTACTTCCTTTTCCACTTCTACTACCTCTTTTACTTCCTTTTCCACTTCCTACTTCCTCTTTCATTTCCTCTTCCACTTCCTATTTCCTCTTCCACTTCCTTTTCCACATCCTACTTCCACTTCCTCTTCCACTTCCTACATACTCTTCCACTTCCTTTTCCACTTCCTACTTCCTTTTCCACTTCCTATTTCCTTTTCCACTTCCTCTTCCACTTCCTACTTCCTCTTCCACTTCCTTTTCAACTTCATACTTCCTCTTCCACTTCCTTTTCCACTTCCTACCTCCTCTTCCACTTCCTTTTCCACTTCCTACTTCCTCTTCCACTTCCTACTTCCTTTTCCACTTCCTACTTCTTTTTCCACTTCCTTTTCCACTTCCTACTTCCTCTTCCACTTCCTTTTCCACTTCTTACTTCCTCTTCCTTTTTTTCCCCCCTCTTGTAGGCTTTTCCTTTCTTTTCTCTTCAGTTCCCCTCGCCTTTTCAATCTATATGGACCAAGGTGCCCTGCCCCATGGGGGGTGTAGGGGGAGCCTAACATCTATGGGGGACCGGGTTTCTCTCTTTTTAGTATCTACTGATAAATCGCTCTTCTGGTAGCCAGGTTACTTATGCTGATGGGAGGTGAAGTGAAATTGAGACCAGAGGCAACAAATAATAGGTATGGGCAATGAGGGAGGGGTCATTGTATGCTGGCACGGTTATTGACCAGGAAGGCCTTGCTCTGGTGTGTTAGATAACAGAACAATGGGGGACAGGCCATATGTAAATGTTAATTAGGGGGCTGAGAGGGGATTGCGGAGCCAGGAGCATCACAGAAAAAATGGAAGTGACGAGACGATTGATTGTAAAGGGGGGGACAGTTGAGGGGTTGTTAGTTGACCATAGATTTAGGTTGAATACTTGGGTTCATGTAAAGCAACGCTATAAGAACACCGAAAGAAAACTGAGGGCAGTTGGGGGGTAGCCAACAGGTTTATAGTTAATGCCAAGAAGAGGACACAAGGTTGCGCCCAGGCAATACATAGTTGTCAGTACGCAGCGGAGTTAAGGCAGGGAAAAGACCAGGGAAAGACGCCAAGACACACACAAGTGAGAACATATAGCGACACAAATGTCCCGAGATGTTGGGATAATGGTTAAATTAGTCACTTGGAACGTAAAAGGTTTGAAGTCTCCACATAAGCGCATGATGATATTACGACACCTTAAAAGACTGAAGGTAGATATCGCACTACTGCAGGAGACCCACCTGCAAAAAGGGGATTTTTTTCGTATGCAAAAATTATGGGTGGGGGCGGTAGTCGGGTCAGGATCCCAGGGAAGGAAGGCAGGGGTAATGATCTTAATAAACAAACACTTTACTCACGAAATAGTGTCCCAAGACAGTGATGATGGTGGGAGGTACATACATATCAAATTAACTAGCCCGCAGGGAGAGTTTAGTATACACAATATATACGCCCCTAATACCGAACAAAAAGCCTTCTTTGACTTTATCACCAACAAATTGGGAGTGGATGTAGACCCAAATAAGATAGTGGGGGGAGATTTTAATGCAGTAGTTTCGATAAAAGGAGGATAGGAGGTGTGGAGACACGGGGCTCAGTGGGTGCTCTCGTCCACTAAAACCCGCCGCCTTTAGAAAGACAGCGTGGCTCAGGGCTCATCCCAACTGAACGCCGGCCTCCTTAACCGTGGGCGTAACACTACTCAGACAACACAGGGTGAGGGAACCACAATAATTAGACTTTATTGGATCCCCAAACAATTAACGGCACATATCACATAACCAGCAAAACACACAAATGTAACAGACAACAGAGTCTCACCCTTCCGCTGGCTCACCAGGGATTTAGAATGTCCATGCCTCACAGGTTCCAAGCTGTCTGAGGTCTGCAAAGTCTGTAACAGGTGACTGAACTGTCCCAACCTGAGTGTCCTCCTTAGGTAGTCCTGGTTTGATGTTAAAATCCTGGCAGCCGGAGTCGAAATCCCTAGGCTGTGGATATGGTCTCCAACCGGGTCCGGAGTCCCTAGATTGAAGCCATAAGATATCCTGATCCTCTAGTCAGCTCCAAAGAGCTTAGACTGGATCCATCAGCATCCATCAACAACCCCTGGTGGCTTAAAGAAGTCCTTTTTATAGCCACAACCTTCCACTTGGATACACTGCGTCCTCATCGATTGGTTGGACAAGATTGCTTCTCCCATTGGAGGAATTTCAAGCTGCATGGACAATGTTCATTTAAATGATGTTCATAGAAAGACTGAGGGTGTACATGTAAACTGGGAGTCACCGACTAGACAATGGCTACTAAGATAATTACATTATCAATACACAACTACAATACAATGGTTACTGGAAATGTCTGGAGAACAATACGTCTAGCTTTCAGTGGCCAACACAATTACATTGAGTCAACAAGAGTCTTGTAAAAACAATGAGGGACTTCTCCCCCATCTATAGACAATCTATCATGCTGTCTGGCTGGATTTTAAGAAACTTTAACCCATGAGAGTCCATGTCGTCACATTCCTCCCCCTTCTTAATATTAGCCAGACATGATAGGCTTCCGATCATCCTTCTCCTCTTGACGGCATTGTCCTTTTTAATGGTGAGGTCAGCAACAGAGGCTTGCATCTATACACCTCCCCCTGATTACCTCCCCCAAGTTGAGCAGCCATATTGTGGGGTCCATGAGTTGGGCCTGCACAAATCTCCCACTATCAATCCTCCCCCAGTCAAAAGCCACAGTGTGGTTAGGCTTACTCACGGTTCTTGGCTCAGAAGTCGATGATGGAGACCGGGAATGCAAACCATCCCTGGAAAAGATGTTAGAAAGATCCACATCAGGGTCCTGCTTGGCTTGGAGGTGGGTGATGGCTTCTTCAAACTGACTGGATAGTCCTTGTACTAGGTCATTCTCCAAAATGACTGGTGTGAGGAGGTAATTCACAAGCCCCACTTTCACTTCCCTTTGAGTGGTATCCGAAACAGGCTTGGTGGGGCCATCTATGAACCCCACTTCAACTTCTTCCTGGCTAGTCCCCGAAACAAAAGTGTGTGGACGGTGTCCATAAGCTCCACATCAGCCTTGCTCTGGTCAGTCTCCACAATGTCAGGAATGGGGAGGCTGTTCACAATCCCCACATCGATCACTTCCTGGATGGTCCCCAAAATACCAGGTGTGGGGAGGCTATCCACAAGCTCCACCTTGACCTCTCCCTGGTCGGTTTTTAGGTCCAACTGCACACATGCCAGAGGGACGTCTGAGCGCTGGCCCTCAGCCAGGGAGATGGGTAATTGGGAATCTGGTACAGGGTCTTCTGGAGAAACAATAACTGGGCTTACCAGAGTGATGGAAGATCCAATGTCTCGAAGTCCCTGAGCCTGTATATCACCGACCTTGACCGTCTGGATGTGGGGATGGAGGTTGGCTGGTGTACGGTGTCCGGCCTGCCGTAGGGTGTGGACTGGATAAACCACTTCCTCAACTATTGGTGTTTCTTGGGAGTAGCATTCCTCAGGTCTCGTTAGTTCATCTCGGCATATGTTGACTGGTTGGAGTGGCAGACGGGCTCCAAGCATGCGGCCTTGGTTTTGGAGACAATCTTTATCTAGATGTCCATTGCGCCCACATGTATAACAGCGCCATAGATTGGGCGAGTCACAGGCCCTGTTTGTAGTCCTTTGTTTTGGCGCAGCTTCTGCTGGGTAGCGGGACCATCCTTCTCGACCGGCTGGTGTTAGCAGTACTGCAGCTGGAATCCCATAAACATATTCCAGAACATAAGCCCTCTCTTCTCTTGAGGATCTAGGCCCCAATGCATCCAACAATGCTGTGGCTTGGGCCATTTTGGACAAAGTTGATTCCCAATTGTCACTAGATCCATGATGTGGCACATAGTCTACATCCTCTGGGTCAATATCGGCGGGATCCTCATCGTCCTCTGAATCATTCTGGGCATCCCAACGCTCCAGCAGACAATCTCTCGCCTCCGGCACAGATCCTGCAACATCCATTTACTGCAGCGGTCGTAACTCCTCTCTTGTCCTTGTCCCATGGCTGAGCTGGTGGGGTTGGACATGGCAGCGTCCGAAACCTGAATGCCTCCCCTATGGCCTGCTGGGTATGCTTATGTGCCTCCCTGGTTGTTGAGCCCTGGACGGTGTCCGAAAACACCAGTCCACTGCAGCTCCCCTGGGTAAACCAGGCTGAGTAGTATCCCACCGCTGCCACCAATTGTGGAGACACGGGGCTCAGTGGGTGCTCTCGTCCACTAAAACCCGCCGCCTTTAGAAAGACAGCGTGGCTCAGGGCTCATCCCAACTGAACGCCGGCCTCCTTAACCGTGCGCGTAACACTACTCAGACAACACAGGGTGAGGGAACCACAATAATTAGACTTTATTGGATCCCCAAACAATTAACGGCACATATCACATAACCAGCTAAACACACAAATGTAACAGGCAACAGAGTCTCACCCTTCCGCTGCCTCACCAGGGATTTAGAATGTCCATGCCTCACAGGTTCCAAGCTGTCTGAGGTCTGCAAAGTCTGTAACAGGTGACTGAACTGTCCCAACCTGAGTGTCCTCCTTAGGTAGTCCTGGTTCGATGTTAAAATCCTGGCAGCCGGAGTCGAAATCCCTAGGCTGTGGATATGGTCTCCAACCGGGTCCGGAGTCCCTAGATTGAAGCCATAAGATACCTGATCCTCTAGTCAGCTCCAAAGAGCTTAGACTGGATCCATCAGCATCCATCAACAACCCCTGGTGGCTTAAAGAAGTCCTTTTTATAGCCACAACCTTCCACTTGGATACACTGCGTCCTCATCGATTGGTTGGACAAGATTGCTTCTCCCATTGGAGGAATTTCAAGCTGCATGGACAATGTTCATTTAAATGATGTGCATAGAAAGACTGAGGGTGTACATGTAAACTGGGAGTCACCGACTAGACAATGGCTACTAAGATAATTACATTATCAATACACAACTACAATACAATGGTTACTGGAAATGTCTGGAGAACAATACGTCTAGCTTTCAGTGGCCAACACAATTACATTGAGTCAACAAGAGTCTTGTAAAAACAACGAGGGACTTCTCCCCCATCTATAGACAATCTATCATGCTGTCTGGCTGGATTTTAAGAAACTTTAACCCATGAGAGTCCATGTCGTCACATTCCTCCCCCTTCTTAATATTAGCCAGACATGATAGGCTTCCGATCATCCTTCTCCTCTTGACGGCATTGTCCTTTTTAATGGTGAGGTCAGCAACAGAGGCTTGCATCTATACACCTCCCCCTGATTACCTCCCCCAAGTTGAGCAGCCATATTGTGGGGTCCATGAGTTGGGCCTGCACAAATCTCCCACTATCAATCCTCCCCCAGTCAAAAGCCACAGTGTGGTTAGGCTTACTCACGGTTCTTGGCTCAGAAGTCGATGATGGAGACCGGGAATGCAAACCATCCCTGGAAAAGATGTTAGAAAGATCCACATCAGGGTCCTGCTTGGCTTGGAGGTGGGTGATGGCTTCTTCAAACTGACTGGATAGTCCTTGTACTAGGTCATTCTCCAAAATGACTGGTGTGAGGAGGTAATTCACAAGCCCCACTTTCACTTCCCTTTGAGTGGTATCCGAAACAGGCTTGGTGGGGCCATCTATGAACCCCACTTCAACTTCCTCCTGGCTAGTCCCCGAAACAACAGGTGTGTGGACGGTGTCCATAAGCTCCACATCAGCCTTGCTCTGGTCAGTCTCCACAATGTCAGGAATGGGGAGGCTGTTCACAATCCCCACATCGATCACTTCCTGGATGGTCCCCAAAATACCAGGTGTGGGGAGGCTATCCACAAGCTCCACCTCGACCTCTCCCTGGTCGGTTTTTAGGTCCAACTGCACACATGCCAGAGGGACGTCTGAGCGCTGGCCCTCAGCCAGGGAGATGGGTAATTGGGAATCTGGTACAGGGTCTTCTGGAGAAACAATAACTGGGCTTACCAGAGTGATGGAAGATCCAATGTCTCGAAGTCCCTGAGCCTGTATATCACCGACCTTGACCGTCTGGATGTGGGGATGGAGGTTGGCTGGTGTACGGTGTCCGGCCTGCCGTAGGGTGTGGACTGGATAAACCACTTCCTCAACTATTGGTGTTTCTTGGGAGTAGCATTCCTCAGGTCTCGTTAGTTCATCTCGGCATATGTTGACTGGTTGGAGTGGCAGACGGGCTCCAAGCATGCGGCCTTGGTTTTGGAGACAATCTTTATCTAGATGTCCATTGCGCCCACATGTATAACAGCGCCATAGATTGGGCGAGTCACAGGCCCTGTTTGTAGTCCTTTGTTTTGGCGCAGCTTCTTCTGGGTAGCGGGACCATCCTTCTCGACCGGCTGGTGTTAGCAGTACTGCAGCTGGAATCCCATAAACATATTCCAGAACATAAGCCCTCTCTTCTCTTGAGGATCTAGGCCCCAATGCATCCAACAACGCTGTGGCTTGGGCCATTTTGGACAAAGTTGATTCCCAATTGTCACTAGATCCATGATGTGGCACATAGTCTACATCCTCTGGGTCAATATCGGCGGGATCCTCATCGTCCTCTGAATCATTCTGGGCATCCCAACGCTCCAGCAGACAATCTCTCGCCTCCGGCACAGATCCTGCAACATCCATTTACTGCAGCGGTCGTAACTCCTCTCTTGTCCTTGTCCCATGGCTGAGCTGGTGGGGTTGGACATGGCAGCGTCCGAAACCTGAATGCCTCCCCTATGGCCTGCTGGGTATGCTTATGTGCCTCCCTGGTTGTTGAGCCCTGGACGGTGTCCGAAAACACCAGTCCACTGCAGCTCCCCTGGGTAAACCAGGCTGAGTAGTATCCCACCGCTGCCACCAATTGTGGAGACACGGGGCTCAGTGGGTGCTCTCGTCCACTAAAACCCGCCGCCTTTAGAAAGACAGCGTGGCTCAGGGCTCATCCCAACTGAACGCCGGCCTCCTTAACCGTGCGCGTAACACTACTCAGACAACACAGGGTGAGGGAACCACAATAATTAGACTTTATTGGATCCCCAAACAATTAACGGCACATATCACATAACCAGCAAAACACACAAATGTAACAGGCAACAGAGTCTCACCCTTCCGCTGGCTCACCAGGGATTTAGAATGTCCATGCCTCACAGGTTCCAAGCTGTCTGAGGTCTGCAAAGTCTGTAACAGGTGACTGAACTGTCCCAACCTGAGTGTCCTCCTTAGGTAGTCCTGGTTTGATGTTAAAATCCTGGCAGCCGGAGTCGAAATCCCTAGGCTGTGGATATGGTCTCCAACCGGGTCCGGAGTCCCTAGATTGAAGCCATAAGATATCCTGATCCTCTAGTCAGCTCCAAAGAGCTTAGACTGGATCCATCAGCATCCATCAACAACCCCTGGTGGCTTAAAGAAGTCCTTTTTATAGCCACAACCTTCCACTTGGATACACTGCGTCCTCATCGATTGGTTGGACAAGATTGCTTCTCCCATTGGAGGAATATCAAGCTGCATGGACAATGTTCATTTAAATGATGTGCATAGAAAGACTGAGGGTGTACATGTAAACTGGGAGTCACCGACTAGACAATGGCTACTAAGATAATTACATTATCAATACACAACTACAATACAATGGTTACTGGAAATGTCTGGAGAACAATACGTCTAGCTTTCAGTGGCCAACACAATTACATTGAGTCAACAAGAGTCTTGTAAAAACAATGAGGGACTTCTCCCCCATCTATAGACAATCTATCATGCTGTCTGGCTGGATTTTAAGAAACTTTAACCCATGAGAGTCCATGTCGTCACATTCCTCCCCCTTCTTAATATTAGCCAGACATGATAGGCTTCCGATCATCCTTCTCCTCTTGACGGCATTGTCCTTTTTAATGGTGAG
Organism: Anomaloglossus baeobatrachus; assembly: GCF_048569485.1. Taxonomy (NCBI): domain Eukaryota; kingdom Metazoa; phylum Chordata; class Amphibia; order Anura; family Aromobatidae; genus Anomaloglossus; species Anomaloglossus baeobatrachus. The sequence continues at coordinate 100,204 of NW_027445082.1, forward strand.
GTCAGCAACAGAGGCTTGCATCTATACACCTCCCCCTGATTACCTCCCCCAAGTTGAGCAGCCATATTGTGGGGTCCATGAGTTGGGCCTGCACAAATCTCCCACTATCAATCCTCCCCCAGTCAAAAGCCACAGTGTGGTTAGGCTTACTCACGGTTCTTGGCTCAGAAGTCGATGATGGAGACCGGGAATGCAAACCATCCCTGGAAAAGATGTTAGAAAGATCCACATCAGGGTCCTGCTTGGCTTGGAGGTGGGTGATGGCTTCTTCAAACTGACTGGATAGTCCTTGTACTAGGTCATTCTCCAAAATGACTGGTGTGAGGAGGTAATTCACAAGCCCCACTTTCACTTCCCTTTGAGTGGTATCCGAAACAGGCTTGGTGGGGCCATCTATGAACCCCACTTCAACTTCCTCCTGGCTAGTCCCCGAAACAACAGGTGTGTGGACGGTGTCCATAAGCTCCACATCAGCCTTGCTCTGGTCAGTCTCCACAATGTCAGGAATGAGGAGGCTGTTCACAATCCCCACATCGATCACTTCCTGGATGGTCCCCAAAATACCAGGTGTGGGGAGGCTATCCACAAGCTCCACCTCGACCTCTCCCTGGTCGGTTTTTAGGTCCAACTGCACACATGCCAGAGGGACGTCTGAGCGCTGGCCCTCAGCCAGGGAGATGGGTAATTGGGAATCTGGTACAGGGTCTTCTGGAGAAACAATAACTGGGCTTACCAGAGTGATGGAAGATCCAATGTCTCGAAGTCCCTGAGCCTGTATATCACCGACCTTGACCGTCTGGATGTGGGGATGGAGGTTGGCTGGTGTACGGTGTCCGGCCTGCCGTAGGGTGTGGACTGGATAAACCACTTCCTCAACTATTGGTGTTTCTTGGGAGTAGCATTCCTCAGGTCTCGTTAGTTCATCTCGGCATATGTTGACTGGTTGGAGTGGCAGACGGGCTCCAAGCATGCGGCCTTGGTTTTGGAGACAATCTTTATCTAGATGTCCATTGCGCCCACATGTATAACAGCGCCATAGATTGGGCGAGTCACAGGCCCTGTTTGTAGTCCTTTGTTTTGGCGCAGCTTCTGCTGGGTAGCGGGACCATCCTTCTCGACCGGCTGGTGTTAGCAGTACTGCAGCTGGAATCCCATAAACATATTCCAGAACATAAGCCCTCTCTTCTCTTGAGGATCTAGGCCCCAATGCATCCAACAACGCTGTGGCTTGGGCCATTTTGGACAAAGTTGATTCCCAATTGTCACTAGATCCATGATGTGGCACATAGTCTACATCCTCTGGGTCAATATCGGCGGGATCCTCATCGTCCTCTGAATCATTCTGGGCATCCCAACGCTCCAGCAGACAATCTCTCGCCTCCGGCACAGATCCTGCAACATCCATTTACTGCAGCGGTCGTAACTCCTCTCTTGTCCTTGTCCCATGGCTGAGCTGGTGGGGTTGGACATGGCAGCGTCCGAAACCTGAATGCCTCCCCTATGGCCTGCTGGGTATGCTTATGTGCCTCCCTGGTTGTTGAGCCCTGGACGGTGTCCGAAAACACCAGTCCACTGCAGCTCCCCTGGGTAAACCAGGCTGAGTAGTATCCCACCGCTGCCACCAATTGTGGAGACACGGGGCTCAGTGGGTGCTCTCGTCCACTAAAACCCGCCGCCTTTAGAAAGACAGCGTGGCTCAGGGCTCATCCCAACTGAACGCCGGCCTCCTTAACCGTGCGCGTAACACTACTCAGACAACACAGGGTGAGGGAACCACAATAATTAGACTTTATTGGATCCCCAAACAATTAACGGCACATATCACATAACCAGCAAAACACACAAATGTAACAGGCAACAGAGTCTCACCCTTCCGCTGGCTCACCAGGGATTTAGAATGTCCATGCCTCACAGGTTCCAAGCTGTCTGAGGTCTGCAAAGTCTGTAACAGGTGACTGAACTGTCCCAACCTGAGTGTCCTCCTTAGGTAGTCCTGGTTTGATGTTAAAATCCTGGCAGCCGGAGTCGAAATCCCTAGGCTGTGGATATGGTCTCCAACCGGGTCCGGAGTCCCTAGATTGAAGCCATAAGATATCCTGATCCTCTAGTCAGCTCCAAAGAGCTTAGACTGGATCCATCAGCATCCATCAACAACCCCTGGTGGCTTAAAGAAGTCCTTTTTATAGCCACAACCTTCCACTTGGATACACTGCGTCCTCATCGATTGGTTGGACAAGATTGCTTCTCCCATTGGAGGAATTTCAAGCTGCATGGACAATGTTCATTTAAATGATGTGCATAGAAAGACTGAGGGTGTACATGTAAACTGGGAGTCACCGACTAGACAATGGCTACTAAGATAATTACATTATCAATACACAACTACAATACAATGGTTACTGGAAATGTCTGGAGAACAATACGTCTAGCTTTCAGTGGCCAACACAATTACATTGAGTCAACAAGAGTCTTGTAAAAACAACGAGGGACTTCTCCCCCATCTATAGACAATCTATCATGCTGTCTGGCTGGATTTTAAGAAACTTTAACCCATGAGAGTCCATGTCGTCACATTCCTCCCCCTTCTTAATATTAGCCAGACATGATAGGCTTCCGATCATCCTTCTCCTCTTGACGGCATTGTCCTTTTTAATGGTGAGGTCAGCAACAGAGGCTTGCATCTATACACCTCCCCCTGATTACCTCCCCCAAGTTGAGCAGCCATATTGTGGGGTCCATGAGTTGGGCCTGCACAAATCTCCCACTATCAATCCTCCCCCAGTCAAAAGCCACAGTGTGGTTAGGCTTACTCACGGTTCTTGGCTCAGAAGTCGATGATGGAGACCGGGAATGCAAACCATCCCTGGAAAAGATGTTAGAAAGATCCACATCAGGGTCCTGCTTGGCTTGGAGGTGGGTGATGGCTTCTTCAAACTGACTGGATAGTCCTTGTACTAGGTCATTCTCCAAAATGACTGGTGTGAGGAGGTAATTCACAAGCCCCACTTTCACTTCCCTTTGAGTGGTATCCGAAACAGGCTTGGTGGGGCCATCTATGAACCCCACTTCAACTTCCTCCTGGCTAGTCCCCGAAACAACAGGTGTGTGGACGGTGTCCATAAGCTCCACATCAGCCTTGCTCTGGTCAGTCTCCACAATGTCAGGAATGGGGAGGCTGTTCACAATCCCCACATCGATCACTTCCTGGATGGTCCCCAAAATACCAGGTGTGGGGAGGCTATCCACAAGCTCCACCTCGACCTCTCCCTGGTCGGTTTTTAGGTCCAACTGCACACATGCCAGAGGGACGTCTGAGCGCTGGCCCTCAGCCAGGGAGATGGGTAATTGGGAATCTGGTACAGGGTCTTCTGGAGAAACAATAACTGGGCTTACCAGAGTGATGGAAGATCCAATGTCTCGAAGTCCCTGAGCCTGTATATCACCGACCTTGACCGTCTGGATGTGGGGATGGAGGTTGGCTGGTGTACGGTGTCCGGCCTGCCGTAGGGTGTGGACTGGATAAACCACTTCCTCAACTATTGGTGTTTCTTGGGAGTAGCATTCCTCAGGTCTCGTTAGTTCATCTCGGCATATGTTGACTGGTTGGAGTGGCAGACGGGCTCCAAGCATGCGGCCTTGGTTTTGGAGACAATCTTTATCTAGATGTCCATTGCGCCCACATGTATAACAGCGCCATAGATTGGGCGAGTCACAGGCCCTGTTTGTAGTCCTTTGTTTTGGCGCAGCTTCTGCTGGGTAGCGGGACCATCCTTCTCGACCGGCTGGTGTTAGCAGTACTGCAGCTGGAATCCCATAAACATATTCCAGAACATAAGCCCTCTCTTCTCTTGAGGATCTAGGCCCCAATGCATCCAACAACGCTGTGGCTTGGGCCATTTTGGACAAAGTTGATTCCCAATTGTCACTAGATCCATGATGTGGCACATAGTCTACATCCTCTGGGTCAATATCGGCGGGATCCTCATCGTCCTCTGAATCATTCTGGGCATCCCAACGCTCCAGCAGACAATCTCTCGCCTCCGGCACAGATCCTGCAACATCCATTTACTGCAGCGGTCGTAACTCCTCTCTTGTCCTTGTCCCATGGCTGAGCTGGTGGGGTTGGACATGGCAGCGTCCGAAACCTGAATGCCTCCCCTATGGCCTGCTGGGTATGCTTATGTGCCTCCCTGGTTGTTGAGCCCTGGACGGTGTCCGAAAACACCAGTCCACTGCAGCTCCCCTGGGTAAACCAGGCTGAGTAGTATCCCACCGCTGCCACCAATTGTGGAGACACGGGGCTCAGTGGGTGCTCTCGTCCACTAAAACCCGCCGCCTTTAGAAAGACAGCGTGGCTCAGGGCTCATCCCAACTGAACGCCGGCCTCCTTAACCGTGCGCGTAACACTACTCAGACAACACAGGGTGAGGGAACCACAATAATTAGACTTTATTGGATCCCCAAACAATTAACGGCACATATCACATAACCAGCAAAACACACAAATGTAACAGGCAACAGAGTCTCACCCTTCCGCTGGCTCACCAGGGATTTAGAATGTCCATGCCTCACAGGTTCCAAGCTGTCTGAGGTCTGCAAAGTCTGTAACAGGTGACTGAACTGTCCCAACCTGAGTGTCCTCCTTAGGTAGTCCTGGTTTGATGTTAAAATCCTGGCAGCCGGAGTCGAAATCCCTAGGCTGTGGATATGGTCTCCAACCGGGTCCGGAGTCCCTAGATTGAAGCCATAAGATATCCTGATCCTCTAGTCAGCTCCAAAGAGCTTAGACTGGATCCATCAGCATCCATCAACAACCCCTGGTGGCTTAAAGAAGTCCTTTTTATAGCCACAACCTTCCACTTGGATACACTGCGTCCTCATCGATTGGTTGGACAAGATTGCTTCTCCCATTGGAGGAATATCAAGCTGCATGGACAATGTTCATTTAAATGATGTGCATAGAAAGACTGAGGGTGTACATGTAAACTGGGAGTCACCGACTAGACAATGGCTACTAAGATAATTACATTATCAATACACAACTACAATACAATGGTTACTGGAAATGTCTGGAGAACAATACGTCTAGCTTTCAGTGGCCAACACAATTACATTGAGTCAACAAGAGTCTTGTAAAAACAATGAGGGACTTCTCCCCCATCTATAGACAATCTATCATGCTGTCTGGCTGGATTTTAAGAAACTTTAACCCATGAGAGTCCATGTCGTCACATTCCTCCCCCTTCTTAATATTAGCCAGACATGATAGGCTTCCGATCATCCTTCTCCTCTTGACGGCATTGTCCTTTTTAATGGTGAGGTCAGCAACAGAGGCTTGCATCTATACACCTCCCCCTGATTACCTCCCCCAAGTTGAGCAGCCATATTGTGGGGTCCATGAGTTGGGCCTGCACAAATCTCCCACTATCAATCCTCCCCCAGTCAAAAGCCACAGTGTGGTTAGGCTTACTCACGGTTCTTGGCTCAGAAGTCGATGATGGAGACCGGGAATGCAAACCATCCCTGGAAAAGATGTTAGAAAGATCCACATCAGGGTCCTGCTTGGCTTGGAGGTGGGTGATGGCTTCTTCAAACTGACTGGATAGTCCTTGTACTAGGTCATTCTCCAAAATGACTGGTGTGAGGAGGTAATTCACAAGCCCCACTTTCACTTCCCTTTGAGTGGTATCCGAAACAGGCTTGGTGGGGCCATCTATGAACCCCACTTCAACTTCCTCCTGGCTAGTCCCCGAAACAACAGGTGTGTGGACGGTGTCCATAAGCTCCACATCAGCCTTGCTCTGGTCAGTCTCCACAATGTCAGGAATGGGGAGGCTGTTCACAATCCCCACATCGATCACTTCCTGGATGGTCCCCAAAATACCAGGTGTGGGGAGGCTATCCACAAGCTCCACCTCGACCTCTCCCTGGTCGGTTTTTAGGTCCAACTGCACACATGCCAGAGGGACGTCTGAGCGCTGGCTCTCAGCCAGGGAGATGGGTAAATGGGAATCTGGTACAGGGTCTTCTGGAGAAACAATAACTGGGCTTACCAGAGTGATGGAAGATCCAATGTCTCGAAGTCCCTGAGCCTGTATATCACCGACCTTGACCGTCTGGATGTGGGGATGGAGGTTGGCTGGTGTACGGTGTCCGGCCTGCCGTAGGGTGTGGACTGGATAAACCACTTCCTCAACTATTGGTGTTTCTTGGGAGTAGCATTCCTAAGGTCTCGTTAGTTCATCTCGGCATATGTTGACTGGTTGGAGTGGGAGACGGGCTCCAAGCATGCGGCCTTGGTTTTGGAGACAATCTTTATCTAGATGTCCATTGCGCCCACATGTATAACAGCGCCATAGATTGGGCGAGTCACAGGCCCTGTTTGTAGTCCTTTGTTTTGGCGCAGCTTCTGCTGGGTAGCGGGACCATCCTTCTCGACCGGCTGGTGTTAGCAGTACTGCAGCTGGAATCCCATAAACATATTCCAGAACATAAGCCCTCTCTTCTCTTGAGGATCTAGGCCCCAATGCATCCAACAACGCTGTGGCTTGGGCCATTTTGGACAAAGTTGATTCCCAATTGTCACTAGATCCATGATGTGGCACATAGTCTACATCCTCTGGGTCAATATCGGCGGGATCCTCATCGTCCTCTGAATCATTCTGGGCATCCCAACGCTCCAGCAGACAATCTCTCGCCTCCGGCACAGATCCTGCAACATCCATTTACTGCAGCGGTCGTAACTCCTCTCTTGTCCTTGTCCCATGGCTGAGCTGGTGGGGTTGGACATGGCAGCGTCCGAAACCTGAATGCCTCCCCTATGGCCTGCTGGGTATGCTTATGTGCCTCCCTGGTTGTTGAGCCCTGGACGGTGTCCGAAAACACCAGTCCACTGCAGCTCCCCTGGGTAAACCAGGCTGAGTAGTATCCCACCGCTGCCACCAATTGTGGAGACACGGGGCTCAGTGGGTGCTCTCGTCCACTAAAACCCGCCGCCTTTAGAAAGACAGCGTGGCTCAGGGCTCATCCCAACTGAACGCCGGCCTCCTTAACCGTGCGCGTAACACTACTCAGACAACACAGGGTGAGGGAACCACAATAATTAGACTTTATTGGATCCCCAAACAATTAACGGCACATATCACATAACCAGCAAAACACACAAATGTAACAGGCAACAGAGTCTCACCCTTCCGCTAGCTCACCAGGGATTTAGAATGTCCATGCCTCACAGGTTCCAAGCTGTCTGAGGTCTGCAAAGTCTGTAACAGGTGACTGAACTGTCCCAACCTGAGTGTCCTCCTTAGGTAGTCCTGGTTTGATGTTAAAATCCTGGCAGCCGGAGTCGAAATCCCTAGGCTGTGGATATGGTCTCCAACCGGGTCCGGAGTCCCTAGATTGAAGCCATAAGATATCCTGATCCTCTAGTCAGCTCCAAAGAGCTTAGACTGGATCCATCAGCATCCATCAACAACCCCTGGTGGCTTAAAGAAGTCCTTTTTATAGCCACAACCTTCCACTTGGATACACTGCGTCCTCATCGATTGGTTGGACAAGATTGCTTCTCCCATTGGAGGAATTTCAAGCTGCATGGACAATGTTCATTTAAATGATGTGCATAGAAAGACTGAGGGTGTACATGTAAACTGGGAGTCACCGACTAGACAATGGCTACTAAGATAATTACATTATCAATACACAACTACAATACAATGGTTACTGGAAATGTCTGGAGAACAATACGTCTAGCTTTCAGTGGCCAACACAATTACATTGAGTCAACAAGAGTCTTGTAAAAACAATGAGGGACTTCTCCCCCATCTATAGACAATCTATCATGCTGTCTGGCTGGATTTTAAGAAACTTTAACCCATGAGAGTCCATGTCGTCACATTCCTCCCCCTTCTTAATATTAGCCAGACATGATAGGCTTCCGATCATCCTTCTCCTCTTGACGGCATTGTCCTTTTTAATGGTGAGGTCAGCAACAGAGGCTTGCATCTATACACCTCCCCCTGATTACCTCCCCCAAGTTGAGCAGCCATATTGTGGGGTCCATGAGTTGGGCCTGCACAAATCTCCCACTATCAATCCTCCCCCAGTCAAAAGCCACAGTGTGGTTAGGCTTACTCACGGTTCTTGGCTCAGAAGTCGATGATGGAGACCGGGAATGCAAACCATCCCTGGAAAAGATGTTAGAAAGATCCACATCAGGGTCCTGCTTGGCTTGGAGGTGGGTGATGGCTTCTTCAAACTGACTGGATAGTCCTTGTACTAGGTCATTCTCCAAAATGACTGGTGTGAGGAGGTAATTCACAAGCCCCACTTTCACTTCCCTTTGAGTGGTATCCGAAACAGGCTTGGTGGGGCCATCTATGAACCCCACTTCAACTTCCTCCTGGCTAGTCCCCGAAACAACAGGTGTGTGGACGGTGTCCATAAGCTCCACATCAGCCTTGCTCTGGTCAGTCTCCACAATGTCAGGAATGGGGAGGCTGTTCACAATCCCCACATCGATCACTTCCTGGATGGTCCCCAAAATACCAGGTGTGGGGAGGCTATCCACAAGCTCCACCTCGACCTCTCCCTGGTCGGTTTTTAGGTCCAACTGCACACATGCCAGAGGGACGTCTGAGCGCTGGCCCTCAGCCAGGGAGATGGGTAATTGGGAATCTGGTACAGGGTCTTCTGGAGAAACAATAACTGGGCTTACCAGAGTGATGGAAGATCCAATGTCTCGAAGTCCCTGAGCCTGTATATCACCGACCTTGACCGTCTGGATGTGGGGATGGAGGTTGGCTGGTGTACGGTGTCCGGCCTGCCGTAGGGTGTGGACTGGATAAACCACTTCCTCAACTATTGGTGTTTCTTGGGAGTAGCATTCCTCAGGTCTCGTTAGTTCATCTCGGCATATGTTGACTGGTTGGAGTGGCAGACGGGCTCCAAGCATGCGGCCTTGGTTTTGGAGACAATCTTTATCTAGATGTCCATTGCGCCCACATATATAACAGCGCCATAGATTGGGCGAGTCACAGGCCCTGTTTGTAGTCCTTTGTTTTGGCGCAGCTTCTGCTGGGTAGCGGGACCATCCTTCTCGACCGGCTGGTGTTAGCAGTACTGCAGCTGGAATCCCATAAACATATTCCAGAACATAAGCCCTCTCTTCTCTTGAGGATCTAGGCCCCAATGCATCCAACAACGCTGTGGCTTGGGCCATTTTGGACAAAGTTGATTCCCAATTGTCACTAGATCCATGATGTGGCACATAGTCTACATCCTCTGGGTCAATATCGGCGGGATCCTCATCGTCCTCTGAATCATTCTGGGCATCCCAACGCTCCAGCATACAATCTCTCGCCTCCGGCACAGATCCTGCAACATCCATTTACTGCAGCGGTCGTAACTCCTCTCTTGTCCTTGTCCCATGGCTGAGCTGGTGGGGTTGGACATGGCAGCGTCCGAAACCTGAATGCCTCCCCTATGGCCTGCTGGGTATGCTTATGTGCCTCCCTGGTTGTTGAGCCCTGGACGGTGTCCGAAAACACCAGTCCACTGCAGCTCCCCTGGGTAAACCAGGCTGAGTAGTATCCCACCGCTGCCACCAATTGTGGAGACACGGGGCTCAGTGGGTGCTCTCGTCCACTAAAACCCGCCGCCTTTAGAAAGACAGCGTGGCTCAGGGCTCATCCCAACTGAACGCCGGCCTCCTTAACCGTGCGCGTAACACTACTCAGACAACACAGGGTGAGGGAACCACAATAATTAGACTTTATTGGATCCCCAAACAATTAACGGCACATATCACATAACCAGCAAAACACACAAATGTAACAGGCAACAGAGTCTCACCCTTCCGCTGGCTCACCAGGGATTTAGAATGTCCATGCCTCACAGGTTCCAAGCTGTCTGAGGTCTGCAAAGTCTGTAACAGGTGACTGAACTGTCCCAACCTGAGTGTCCTCCTTAGGTAGTCCTGGTTTGATGTTAAAATCCTGGCAGCCGGAGTCGAAATCCCTAGGCTGTGGATATGGTCTCCAACCGGGTCCGGAGTCCCTAGATTGAAGCCATAAGATATCCTGATCCTCTAGTCAGCTCCAAAGAGCTTAGACTGGATCCATCAGCATCCATCAACAACCCCTGGTGGCTTAAAGAAGTCCTTTTTATAGCCACAACCTTCCACTTGGATACACTGCGTCCTCATCGATTGGTTGGACAAGATTGCTTCTCCCATTGGAGGAATTTCAAGCTGCATGGACAATGTTCATTTAAATGATGTGCATAGAAAGACTGAGGGTGTACATGTAAACTGGGAGTCACCGACTAGACAATGGCTACTAAGATAATTACATTATCAATACACAACTACAATACAATGGTTACTGGAAATGTCTGGAGAACAATACGTCTAGCTTTCAGTGGCCAACACAATTACATTGAGTCAACAAGAGTCTTGTAAAAACAATGAGGGACTTCTCCCCCATCTATAGACAATCTATCATGCTGTCTGGCTGGATTTTAAGAAACTTTAACCCATGAGAGTCCATGTCGTCACATTCCTCCCCCTTCTTTATATTAGCCAGACATGATAGGCTTCCGATCATCCTTCTCCTCTTGACGGCATTGTCCTTTTTAATGGTGAGGTCAGCAACAGAGGCTTGCATCTATACACCTCCCCCTGATTACCTCCCCCAAGTTGAGCAGCCATATTGTGGGGTCCATGAGTTGGGCCTGCACAAATCTCCCACTATCAATCCTCCCCCAGTCAAAAGCCACAGTGTGGTTAGGCTTACTCACGGTTCTTGGCTCAGAAGTCGATGATGGAGACCGGGAATGCAAACCATCCCTGGAAAAGATGTTAGAAAGATCCACATCAGGGTCCTGCTTGGCTTGGAGGTGGGTGATGGCTTCTTCAAACTGACTGGATAGTCCTTGTACTAGGTCATTCTCCAAAATGACTGGTGTGAGGAGGTAATTCACAAGCCCCACTTTCACTTCCCTTTGAGTGGTATCCGAAACAGGCTTGGTGGGGCCATCTATGAACCCCACTTCAACTTCCTCCTGGCTAGTCCCCGAAACAACAGGTGTGTGGACGGTGTCCATAAGCTCCACATCAGCCTTGCTCTGGTCAGTCTCCACAATGTCAGGAATGGGGAGGCTGTTCACAATCCCCACATCGATCACTTCCTGGATGGTCCCCAAAATACCAGGTGTGGGGAGGCTATCCACAAGCTCCACCTCGACCTCTCCCTGGTCGGTTTTTAGGTCCAACTGCACACATGCCAGAGGGACGTCTGAGCGCTGGCCCTCAGCCAGGGAGATGGGTAATTGGGAATCTGGTACAGGGTCTTCTGGAGAAACAATAACTGGGCTTACCAGAGTGATGGAAGATCCAATGTCTCGAAGTCCCTGAGCCTGTATATCACCGACCTTGACCGTCTGGATGTGGGGATGGAGGTTGGCTGGTGTACGGTGTCCGGCCTGCCGTAGGGTGTGGACTGGATAAACCACTTCCTCAACTATTGGTGTTTCTTGGGAGTAGCATTCCTCAGGTCTCGTTAGTTCATCTCGGCATATGTTGACTGGTTGGAGTGGCAGACGGGCTCCAAGCATGCGGCCTTGGTTTTGGAGACAATCTTTATCTAGATGTCCATTGCGCCCACATATATAACAGCGCCATAGATTGGGCGAGTCACAGGCCCTGTTTGTAGTCCTTTGTTTTGGCGCAGCTTCTGCTGGGTAGCGGGACCATCCTTCTCGACCGGCTGGTGTTAGCAGTACTGCAGCTGGAATCCCATAAACATATTCCAGAACATAAGCCCTCTCTTCTCTTGAGGATCTAGGCCCCAATGCATCCAACAACGCTGTGGCTTGGGCCATTTTGGACAAAGTTGATTCCCAATTGTCACTAGATCCATGATGTGGCACATAGTCTACATCCTCTGGGTCAATATCGGCGGGATCCTCATCGTCCTCTGAATCATTCTGGGCATCCCAACGCTCCAGCATACAATCTCTCGCCTCCGGCACAGATCCTGCAACATCCATTTACTGCAGCGGTCGTAACTCCTCTCTTGTCCTTGTCCCATGGCTGAGCTGGTGGGGTTGGACATGGCAGCGTCCGAAACCTGAATGCCTCCCCTATGGCCTGCTGGGTATGCTTATGTGCCTCCCTGGTTGTTGAGCCCTGGACGGTGTCCGAAAACACCAGTCCACTGCAGCTCCCCTGGGTAAACCAGGCTGAGTAGTATCCCACCGCTGCCACCAATTGTGGAGACACGGGGCTCAGTGGGTGCTCTCGTCCACTAAAACCCGCCGCCTTTAGAAAGACAGCGTGGCTCAGGGCTCATCCCAACTGAACGCCGGCCTCCTTAACCGTGCGCGTAACACTACTCAGACAACACAGGGTGAGGGAACCACAATAATTAGACTTTATTGGATCCCCAAACAATTAACGGCACATATCACATAACCAGCAAAACACACAAATGTAACAGGCAACAGAGTCTCACCCTTCCGCTGGCTCACCAGGGATTTAGAATGTCCATGCCTCACAGGTTCCAAGCTGTCTGAGGTCTGCAAAGTCTGTAACAGGTGACTGAACTGTCCCAACCTGAGTGTCCTCCTTAGGTAGTCCTGGTTTGATGTTAAAATCCTGGCAGCCGGAGTCGAAATCCCTAGGCTGTGGATATGGTCTCCAACCGGGTCCGGAGTCCCTAGATTGAAGCCATAAGATATCCTGATCCTCTAGTCAGCTCCAAAGAGCTTAGACTGGATCCATCAGCATCCATCAACAACCCCTGGTGGCTTAAAGAAGTCCTTTTTATAGCCACAACCTTCCACTTGGATACACTGCGTCCTCATCGATTGGTTGGACAAGATTGCTTCTCCCATTGGAGGAATTTCAAGCTGCATGGACAATGTTCATTTAAATGATGTGCATAGAAAGACTGAGGGTGTACATGTAAACTGGGAGTCACCGACTAGACAATGGCTACTAAGATAATTACATTATCAATACACAACTACAATACAATGGTTACTGGAAATGTCTGGAGAACAATACGTCTAGCTTTCAGTGGCCAACACAATTACATTGAGTCAACAAGAGTCTTGTAAAAACAATGAGGGACTTCTCCCCCATCTATAGACAATCTATCATGCTGTCTGGCTGGATTTTAAGAAACTTTAACCCATGAGAGTCCATGTCGTCACATTCCTCCCCCTTCTTTATATTAGCCAGACATGATAGGCTTCCGATCATCCTTCTCCTCTTGACGGCATTGTCCTTTTTAATGGTGAGGTCAGCAACAGAGGCTTGCATCTATACACCTCCCCCTGATTACCTCCCCCAAGTTGAGCAGCCATATTGTGGGGTCCATGAGTTGGGCCTGCACAAATCTCCCACTATCAATCCTCCCCCAGTCAAAAGCCACAGTGTGGTTAGGCTTACTCACGGTTCTTGGCTCAGAAGTCGATGATGGAGACCGGGAATGCAAACCATCCCTGGAAAAGATGTTAGAAAGATCCACATCAGGGTCCTGCTTGGCTTGGAGGTGGGTGATGGCTTCTTCAAACTGACTGGATAGTCCTTGTACTAGGTCATTCTCCAAAATGACTGGTGTGAGGAGGTAATTCACAAGCCCCACTTTCACTTCCCTTTGAGTGGTATCCGAAACTAAGATAATTACATTATCAATACACAACTACAATACAATGGTTACTGGAAATGTCTGGAGAACAATACGTCTAGCTTTCAGTGGCCAACACAATCACATTGAGTCAACAAGAGTCTTGTAAAAACAATGAGGGACTTCTCCCCCATCTATAGACAATCTATCATGCTGTCTGGCTGGATTTTAAGAAACTTTAACCCATGAGAGTCCATGTCGTCACAGGAGGTATGGCAAGGAACAAGGTAGGCAGAGTAGGAATACAAAGGGTTTGATGGCCAAATTACTGGAAGACACAAATCTGCAGGACAGTTGGAGAACGCAACACCCATATGAACGTGAATTTACACACTACTCACACCCACACGAAGCATGGTCAAGGATTGACTTTATGTTAGTAGACCACAGACTCTGGCACAGGGTCAAAGATGTAGACATAGAGAACATGGTTATATCCGACCACAGCCCGGTGACCTTAGACTTAAATGACAGAATACAGAGGGGCTCGGATTATATATGGAGATTTCCATCATTCTTACTCAAAGATAAAGATTTTATTAAAACATTAATTGAGTGGTGGGAGGAATATTGCGGCACTAACAGCGGGTACGAGGAAGAGGCAATGCTATTCTGGGAAACAGTGAAAGTAGTATTAAGGGGGAGACTGATGGGGCATGTAGCCAAAATCAGGAAACAGACGCAAAAACATTACCAGGAGGCAAGCACTAGTTTGAGAGAGAAATACACAAGGTACCTAGAAAACAAATCCCAAAAAGCAAAAGAAGAGTGGAAGGAAGCAAAATAAGAGTTTGACATGTGGGTAGGAAAACGAGAAGAACTAGTAAGGTCTCAGCAGGAGGTTGACTTGCACCGATTTGGCAATAAGGCAGGTAAACTGCTGGCTAACCTGGCAAAGGGAAGACGACCGTTGACGTTAATAGCTAATATGACAAGACAGGATGGGACCAAATCGACGAATCCACAGGAGATCAACCAGATCTTGGGGGAATACTATGCCAAACTATATAGTAAAGGGGATGAAAATGGAGAAGGAGGGAGGGAGTGGCTAAAGACATTAGGACTTACACAAATAACCGAGGACGAACTGACTAGACTGAACGCGGACATCACAATAGAGGAAGTGCAAACAATAATAGGAGAACTGAGTATACATAAAGCACCGGGGCCTGACGGGTTCAATGGGGAATTCTATAAAGTACTAAAGGAGGAAATATCACCAACGCTGACACGTATGTTTAATAAAATGTTAGGGGGTACGGGAATGTCTAGCCACCTTAACACTGCATATATAAAACTTTTACCCAAAGGAGACAAAAATTTGGACAATCCAACGAATTATAGACCAATCTCACTAATCAACCAAGACCTTAAACTAGTGGCCAAATTGATGGCCAATCGATTAGCAGAGGTATTACCAAGGCTAATTTCTCCCACCCAATCGGGGTTTGTAAAGGGGAGAGCAGCCGTGACAAACGTAAGAAAGGCCATGATAGTAATGGACGCCATCAGACACAGAGATCTACAAGGAGGGGAATTTCCAGCCATGATCACGTTGGATGCTGAAAAAGCGTTTCATAATGTGCAGTGGCCATAGCTGGAAACAGTCCTAGATAATATGGGCTTCAGGGGAGCATTCAGAACATTTATAGGTATACTATATGCAAACCCTCAGGCAAGAGTGGCGCCACCCGGATTTTTGTCACGACCCTTCTCTTTGACCAAAGGGACGAGACAGGGGTGCCCGCTGTCTCCTCTCTTGTTCAATCTAGCCATTGAGCCATTATCAAAACTGATCAATGGAGGAGACTGCTTTAAGGGCATTAACATTGGAACGGAAAAAGTACATTCAGCTCTATTCGCGGACGATATCATATTATTCATGAATAGACCACAGAATGACCTTTTAAAAACAATACAACAGATAGAGAGATTTGGGTCTATGGCAGGTTTTAAATTGAACAAGACAAAATGTGAAATACTGTTTCTGAATGAGCGAACCATGTCATCCCTGAAAACCTATGGAATAGGGGATAACATATGTGGGATACCGATAGCAAAAACCCACCTTAAATACCTGGGGATCCAGATGGGACGCCAGCCTGCCTCCATTTATGAAATAAACTTCAAACCGTTGATACAGAAAATAGAACGAGAGCTAAAGATGTGGGAGGGGCTGCCGCTATCCCTGCTAGGTAGAAACCACCTCATAAAAATGATGAGTTTCTCGAAGCTGCTATACCCAATGCAGACTATCCCTATATTATTAAAGCATGCGGATGTAAATAGACTGAATAAAGCATTTACAAGCTTCCTATGGAAGAGAAAAAGACCAAGAATTAGGGTGAAAAAACTAATGCTACCACTGGAAAAGGGAGGAATCAAGATGCCAAATGTGAGAGGCTACAACCTTGCATGCTTGATGAGGCACGTAATAGACTGGCTGAGGAAGACAAATAGCTATTCTAACATAAAATTGGAAAGTGAGTACTGTAGACCATGGGACTTGGGGGCAATATTACACACGTCATTGGCCAATATTCCGAGGAAAATTAAGCACTCCCTGGTATGTAGGGATACGATAATGGCGTGGAAAGCAGTGAGGAAAAAGTTTAACCTGTCCTGGCGAATCTCCAAATACCTAAATATCTGGAATTTTCCGGAATTCCCAGCAGGGAGGGAAAACAAACTATTTCTAGAATGGAGAAATAAGGGGATCAGTGGGGTGAAGGATATGCTCCATGAAACGGAACATAGGTGGTTGACTCTTGAGGAGATGGTGAACAGGTACGGGCTTTCCCCATTCCAAATCATACAATACAAACAGGTGGAAAAGGGAATAATGGGACTATTGAGGGATGTTAGAAAAGAACAGGTATTGAATGAAATGGATCAATTTATAATGAAGGATAAACAGGAGATTACTATCTCCTCCCTGTACAAAGATCTGAGAACAGCACTGGTACCACTGCACTCGGACCAGGTCTGGGGAGCATGGGCACGACAACTAAAAGATACAGAGGCAGGGGGAAAAGATACAGCAGGGATGGATGAGGATGAGGAAGGAGGTGATTAATGAGGGCTGGAGGGACACACAGTTTAGATTAATGCACAGAGCAATTTATGGTTTTAACATCCCCACCAAGCAGACTATGAATAAAATAGAACATTGCCCCAAATGTAAACAGCCGAAAACGGACTTATACCACGGGATTTGGCAGTGCCCACAAAGTCAGAAATTTTGGGGAAAAATGAAGACACTTATAGAAAAAGTATGGGAAGTGGAAATGGAACTAGAACCATTGTTATGGATTTTCCACCACAGGACTAAAGAAAAGGAAGGAGGAGGAGATACACGGGGGACCACGATTCCAAGACTCTTTCATAATATTGCTATGATAGGGAAAAAGGCCCTACTACGCAGATGGCTCGAGGAATCTGTTCCATCAGAGGAGGAGGTGGTCAATCAGATTAAAAAGCTGCTCAATATTGAACAGTTGGAAGCCGAAATAAATAAGGACGAACTAACGGGAAACTTTTTTAAAAAATGGAAGAGATTTATAGTACAACAGTATGGAGTTGCAGAAATACGGAAAGTGGTATCTCCTTTCACTAATACGGAATGGTATCTACTGGGAGACTTGCAAGGCACATTGGGAAAGCTGAAAATACACACGCAGTAGAGACACAACAGTAGGGCGAGACGAGGGTTTCAGAGAAATAGGGCTTCAAACGGGAATCAGAATATGGAGGAGCTGTGTGTTCTTTTGCGACTTATACCTGGTGTTCAGCGTATTAAAAATGTTGGGGGGGGATAAAGTGGGAATAAAAGAGGGTGGGGTAAGACAAGGGTGGGTAAATTGGTAAGGTGAATTTATTCTTGTTCAAATGTTAGACATATTGTAATAATTCTGAAAAATGCAATAAAAATTTATGTTTAAAAAAAAAAGTAAACCTAAACATGTTTGGTATCAACGAACTCATACCAACCTGAAGTATCACACCCACCCATCAGTTTTACCATACAGTGAACACGGTGAATAAAGTACCCCATAAACCATTGTCCAATCACACTTTTTTGTAATTTTTCCGCACGTGGAAATTTTGTGCTGTTTTCCAGTACCACATATGGTAAAACTCATGGTTTCACTTTAAAGACCAATACGTCCCGCAAAAAACGAGCCCTCTTATGGCAAGATTGACGGGAAAAATAAAAAAGATACGACTCTCGGAAAAAGGGGAGCAAAAAACAAAAACGGAAAAATCGTCCAGTGGTTAGGGGGTTAAAGGTGGGAGCCCGTGAGCACATCAGGGACAGTGAGAAAACAAAGACTCTGCAAGAGACGGAACACCTAAAAACCCTACCAAAACATTTCCAATTGTACCATGAATCTGACTCAAGCAAATTAAAGGAGTTGTCCGACATTAGCTTACCAAAAAATATTGAGTTTATCTGTGCTGTATTGTCATATAAAACACCCCTATATTGTTATTTTTTGTTTTCTAACTTTTGTTCCACTTGAATTATCCCTTTATTCTCTGCAGTTCTTTGTTTACATTTTGCTCTAGCAAACTGACCACTTCCTGTGCAAAACCTCAGTTAGAGCTGGCACTGCCCGGCCTCAGTGTCCAGCCCCGTCCCCTGCCCGCCCCCTGCACACTCATTCCCTGTCAGTATTCTACCCCAGCACTAAAAAATGGCCAATTTTTTCACGGATACATCCGTGTGTCATCTGTGTGCCTTCCGTTTTTTTTGCGGACCGCAAAAAACGGAAGCAGCAAGAAAGATAAATAGATGAGTAGATATAGAGATGAATAGATAGATATAGAGACAGAGTGATAGAGGGATGAATGAATAAACAGAGGGATAGACAGATGATAGATAGATAGATAGATAGATAGATGAGAAAGACATATAATGTCCTACCCCCCTGCATATTCTAAGCTGGCACCCTTTAGTGACTTTCATGTGGCACTAAAGTATGCTTAGCCTTGTATTTATCCAAAAAATAAATAAAAAATAATTAAAAAAAAAACAAACGACAATGGGTCCCCCATACTTTTGTAGCCAGCTAGGATAAAGCAGATGGCTGCAGCCTGCAAACCACAGCTGGCAGCTTCAGCTTGGCTGGTAATATAAAACAGAGGGCACCCCACGCTGTTATTTTAAATTAAATAAATAATTTAAAACAAAAAACATGGGGTCCCCCCAAATTGGATCACCAGCCAAGGTAAAGCAGACAGCTGTGGTCTGGTATTCTCAGACTAGGGAGGCCCACTGTTATTGGACACTCCCCAGCCTAAAAATAGCAGGCCACAGCCGCCCCAGAAGTGGCACATCCATTAGATGTGCCAATCCTGGTGCTTTGCCCCAACTCATCCCGTGCCCTGGTGCGGTGGCAAACGGGGTAATATATGGGGTTGATGCCAAATGTGTAATGTCACCTGGCATCAAGCCCTGGGATTAGTGATGTCACGCGTCAATCAGATATCCGACATCACAAACCCAGTCAGTAATAAAAAAATAGACAACAAAAAAAAAGTTTTATTTGAAAAAACACTCCTCAAAACATTCCCTCATTCACCAATTTATTCAAAAGAAAAACAAATCCAGGTCCAGCATAATCCAATAAGGGGGTCCCATGACAATCCATACCATAGTCAATGTCCCAGTCAATGAAGAACAGAATGTTCCTCATTGGCTGGGAGAGTAATGCAGTGACCTGAGCTAACATCAATAGCCCAGGTCACTGCAGGGGATGCCGAGCGCTGCTGTCAGGAGGTTAAATGAAATCATTACCTGCGGTGACAATCTTCGCTTCACTCCTGTCAGCGCTGTCCCTGACTTCTATGCCCGCCGCAATCTCAGCAGTATCGCCCGAGACGTCACCGCTAGTGACGTGAGAACGCAGCGGCATAGAAGGCAGTGACAGCGCTGACAGGAGTGAAGCGAAGATTGTCACAGCAGGCAATGATGTCATCTAACATCCTGATGGCAGCGCTCGTTATCCCCGCGGCTGCCTGCGCTGCAATGTGAGAGGCTGCTGAGCCTGCAATGAAGGCAGCCGCGGAGTATATCCTAGAAGACTCAGTAGGAACACTGAAAAGCAGCAGATCCAAATGACAACCCCACTGGCATAACAATACAACAACCTGCAACCTCACGCTCCCTTTCTGAAGTAGAACAACAACTCCCAGCATACCCACACAACCCATCGGTATGCACCAAAGCGCACATTGCAGCTTTTTTTTTTTGGCTGCGTTTTTGTGGTGACTAAACAAGGTTCTTTCTGTGTTTTTGAGCCCTTCCAGTCAATAGATTTGACTTTAAAAAATACACTGGGCAAAAACGCAAAAAAAATGCACACCAGGGGTATGTTTTTTGGGACCAAAACCGTGCATCTTTGTGGTCTCCATAAAGATGCAGCATGCGCACATGGCAAATTGCTGCCCGTTAGTGTTTCCACACATTAGGAAATCCCTTTCATGACCCCCATAAAGTATGATCCCAACAAAAGTGCCCCCCAAACACTGTATGATACACCCAAAGTGAATTCCTGCACAGTACCCTCCACGCACAGTTTGATGATTCTACATCACCTCCCACCCAGCAAAGCATAATACACCCACAACAACCCCAACACAGTACGATGGCCCCAACACAGCCCTTCATACAGTATAATGGCTCCTCCATATTCTATAACGGTCTGCACACAGTATAATGGGCCCCACATAGCCTTCCAAATAGTATAATGGCTACCATATAGGCCTTTAAACAGAATAAGGCTATGTGCGCACGCTGCATCTTTGTGGTGACCACAAAGATTCATGTTTTTAGGCCCAAAAAAACGCACTCTCGGCATGTATTATTTGCCGCGTTTTACTGCGTTTTTGCTCAGTGTGTTTTTTAAGTCATCTATTGATTGGAAGAGCTCAAAAACCGCAGGAAAAAATGCAGTAAGAATTGACATGCTGCATCTTTGTGGTCACCACAAAGATGCAGCCAAAAAAAAAGCTGCAAAGTGTGAACAGAAAAACTGAAATCACATAGACTTTTCTGGGAAGGAAATGCAGGAAGTTTTGTTACCAAAACTGCACTCAAAAAACGCAGTGTGCATACAAGGCCTAACTGTTACCCACACAGCCCTCCAGTGGTGCCCCTATAGCAATCAAAAATGTATAATGGCCTACATATAATAATAATAATATATAATATTTATTCATTTATATAGCGCTATTAATTCCACAGCGCTTTACATACATTGGCAACACTGTCCCCATTGGACTGCAATGTGAGAGGCTGCTGAGCCTGCAATGAAGGCAGCCGCAGGGCTGGAGCGGGACACAGACTGCACGGGCACTCCTGCTGTCCTGAGCAGGGGGCCTGGTGCTGGCGTTGACACCGTGGGCGGGGAGAGTACGGGGTGCGGAGGAATGTGTGGGAGGGTGCAGGGAAGAGGTGCGGGGACTCCACGCACTGTACTCGCCCAGCAGGGCGGCAACATGCTGTTCTAGATTTGCATGTCAACATGGTCCTGCCCATGTTGACATGAAATGACCGGAAGCAGCAAAATCGCGGCAGGAGCGGTCACATGACCGCTCTGAGCCGGGGGAGAAAGGCTGACAGCAGGGCAGGTAAGTGATCACTAGCTACTTACCTGCCCCAATGTAGCCCAATAGGGTAATAATGAAGAAAAGTCAAAATAAGCCGGATAACCCCTTTAATTATAAAGGCCATAGATCAGAGGTTAGAGGTGGTAACCTATTTAAGGCCCTTGCGCAACTTGAGTCATTGGATTTATAGATTGGACACAAGGACTACTATTGGGCTCAATGAGAGCTTTGACTGCTTTCTTTAATTGGGTATTTTTATGTGGTGTGAGAATGGGACTGTTTGTGTTAAATTATTTTTTAATTGTTTCTTTTTCTTTTTATCCATAATTTAGAGATCTGTATATGCTAAAACCATACCTGAGGTGGTCTGCAAATTTTGAGCGACTTCACGCGACCCGCTCAGTGACTTAGATGTTGACTTTGATTGGGTCTTTTCCCTGAATGAAGTGCCTATGAGAAAATAAGAAAAACGATTATTATCTAAGAAAAGTGGAGAAAAACATTGTACAACAATTTAATTATAGTTAGGATACAACTAATATTTATAACATTTACTCAATAATTTAGTTTTTTGCATTTTGATTTTGTTTGCCTTATGGCATGTCATTTTTAATTTTGCATATAATATTTCTGTTTACACAACAACATGAACACTATGCACTTTTTTTGTTTGTCTATTGATTAGTGATGGACAGACCCGGACTGTAAAATTTAGAATCCGAGAGGTTTTAAAAATACCCGAGTACTGGACCCGGGCCTGGAGTTCTCAGGGAACTCCGGAACCTTTGGAAATAAAAAATAAAAAAAGGAAAAATAAAGAAAATAAGAATAAAGCAGGCGCGTTATAACAATAGCAGCCCACAGCCACTCAGGATTGTCACATCCATTAGATGTGACAATCCTGGCACTCTACCCGATTCTTCCCGATTCCCCTGGTGCGGTGGCAATCAGGCTAATAAGGGGTTAATAACAGCTCACATCTGCCACTAAGCCCTAGATTAGCAATGGCACGGTCTATGAAAACCCTACCCCCATTACTAATCTGTAAGTGAAAATAAATAAACACAAACACAAAATAAGATAAAAACAACACCCTCTTTCACTCCTTTATTAACCCCAAAAACACCCAGGTCTGATGTAATCCACACGAGGTCCCATAACGATTCCAGCTCTGCTACATCTGAAGTGACAGCGCGTGGGCATAGAATATGACCACCCGCTGTGATCTTAAGGCAGAGAATGAGTCGCAGCGATGTGTGGTCACGTAACTTGGGTTATTTGCGGTCATAGCTGGAGCTGCTCATTGTCATCCACCTATGATCGCAGGTAACCTGACCTCAGGTGACCTCATTGAACTGAGTGACCACTACTATCCATAAAAGTGGCGTAATACTTTGGCAAAATTACTCCCAGAAATAAAATGTGAGTCAGAAATACATTCAGGCATCTTCCGCATGCTGTTGCCATTCAGTTTCAACAATTTTCCATCCATTGCAATATTTTTACAGCCCTCGCAGGCCTATTTCCAACGTCCTCTGGAAAATTATTCGAGTTTCCCATTGACTTGGATTGGGTTCGTTATTCGGTATGAATACACAAATGTAGAAATTATTGGATTTGAACAATCCGAACCCGAATATTTTAGCATTCGCCCATATCTAGTCATCACTAATGATAATTTTAAGGATGTCTAAAACTGATCAACTGGGAAAAGGTTGTTGCATTACTCGTAAATCAAATGCCATGTCCTTCTTCAATTTGTCCAATTATTAATACCAGGTTTTGGTTAAAATGAGGCTACCATTTCAAGGTTAATTTTTCATCAAGGAGAAACTACGCTGAAAATCTATCTTTTGAACCATGTGCATTGAATATTTTTTTGGTATGGTAACAGAGGACTCAGAAGGAAAAATGTATGTAACAAAATTAAAACATTGTCGTCCATTTGGCTTATCCCTAATCTA
>NW_027445083.1:0-123171 GCF_048569485.1 Anomaloglossus baeobatrachus
ATGGCTTTAAAATGGATTTGGAGCATGGAGACGATTATCTCGGGATTGCAAGATAACCAAACAAAACTTTTAGTGGATTTCTACTTATTTTATTAAATATCATCTCCACCAAACAGGACAAGCTTGCATCTGTTATAGTTTTGGAGAAAAATGTGTTCATTTCATGTATGCGCGAAATGCCTTAAAAATGGCTTTAAAATGGATTTGGAGCATGGAGACGATTATCTCGGGATTGCAAGATAACCAAACAAAACTTTTAGTGGATTTCTACTTATTTTATTAAATATCATCTCCACCAAACAGGACAAGCTTGCATCTGTTATAGTTTTGGAGAAAAATGTGTTCATTTCATGTATGCGCGAAATGCCTTAAAAATGGCTTTAAAATGGATTTGGAGCATGGAGACGATTATCTCGGGATTGCAAGATAACCAAACAAAACTTTTAGTGGATTTCTACTTATTTTATTAAATATCATCTCCACCAAACAGGACAAGCTTGCATCTGTTATAGTTTTGGAGAAAAATGTGTTCATTTCATGTATGCGCGAAATGCCTTAAAAATGGCTTTAAAATGGATTTGGAGCATGGAGACGATTATCTCGGGATTGCAAGATAACCAAACAAAACTTTTAGTGGATTTCTACTTATTTTATTAAATATCATCTCCACCAAACAGGACAAGCTTGCATCTGTTATAGTTTTGGAGAAAAATGTGTTCATTTCATGTATGCGCGAAATGCCTTAAAAATGGCTTTAAAATGGATTTGGAGCATGGAGACGATTATCTCGGGATTGCAATATAACCAAACAAAACTTTTAGTGGATTTCTACTTATTTTATTAAATATCATCTCCACCAAACAGGACAAGCTTGCATCTGTTATAGTTTTGGAGAAAAATGTGTTCATTTCATGTATGCGCGAAATGCCTTAAAAATGGCTTTAAAATGGATTTGGAGCATGGAGACGATTATATCGGGATTGCAAGGTAACCAAACAAAACTTTTAGTGGATTTCTACTTATTTTATTAAATATCATCTCCACCAAACAGGACAAGCTTGCATCTGTTATAGTTTTGGAGAAAAATGTGTTCATTTCATGTATGCGCGAAATGCCTTAAAAATGGCTTTAAAATGGATTTGGAGCATGGAGACGATTATCTCGGGATTGCAAGATAACCAAACAAAACTTTTAGTGGATTTCTACTTATTTTATTAAATATCATCTCCACCAAACAGGACAAGCTTGCATCTGTTATAGTTTTGGAGAAAAATGTGTTCATTTCATGTATGCGCGAAATGCCTTAAAAATGGCTTTAAAATGGATTTGGAGCATGGAGACGATTATCTCGGGATTGCAAGATAACCAAACAAAACTTTTAGTGGATTTCTACTTATTTTATTAAATATCATCTCCACCAAACAGGACAAGCTTGCATCTGTTATAGTTTTGGAGAAAAATGTGTTCATTTCATGTATGCGCGAAATGCCTTAAAAATGGCTTTAAAATGGATTTGGAGCATGGAGACGATTATCTCGGGATTGCAAGATAACCAAACAAAATCTTTTAGTGGATTTCTACTTATTTTATTAAATATCATCTCCACCAAACAGGACAAGCTTGCATCTGTTATAGTTTTGGAGAAAAATGTGTTCATTTCATGTATGCGCGAAATGCCTTAAAAATGCTTTAAAATGGATTTGGAGCATGGAGACGATTATCTCGGGATTGCAATATAACCAAACAAAACTTTTAGTGGATTTCTACTTATTTTATTAAATATCATCTCCACCAAACAGGACAAGCTTGCATCTGTTATAGTTTTGGAGAAAAATGTGTTCATTTCATGTATGCGCGAAATGCCTTAAAAATGGCTTTAAAATGGATTTGGAGCATGGAGACGATTATCTCGGGATTGCAAGATAACCAAACAAAACTTATAGTGGATTTCTACTTATTTTATTAAATATCTCCACCAAACAGGACAAGCTTGCATCTGTTATAGTTTTGGAGAAAAATGTGTTCATTTCATGTATGCGCGAAATGCCTTAAAAATGGCTTTAAAATGGATTTGGAGCATGGAGACGATTATCTCGGGATTGTAAGATAACCAAACAAAACTTTTAGTGGATTTCTACTTATTTTATTAAATATCATCTCCACCAAACAGGACAAGCTTGCATCTGTTATAGTTTTGGAGAAAAATGTGGTGTTCATTTCATGTATGCGCGAAATGCCTTAAAATGGCTTTAAAATGGATTTGGAGCATGGAGACGATTATCTCGGGATTGCAAGATAACCAAACAAAACTTTTAGTGGATTTCTACTTATTTTATTAAATATCATCTCCACCAAACAGGACAAGCTTGCATCTGTTATAGTTTTGGAGAAAAATGTGTTCATTTCATGTATGCGCGAAATGCCTTAAAAAATGGCTTTAAAATGGATTTGGAGCATGGAGACGATTATCTCGGGATTGCAAGATAACCAAACAAAACTTTTAGTGGATTTCTACTTATTTTATTAAATATCATCTCACCAAACAGGACAAGCTTGCATCTGTTATAGTTTTGGAGAAAAATGTGTTCATTTCATGTATGCGCGAAATGCCTTAAAAATGGCTTTAAAATGGATTTGGAGCATGGAGACGATTATCTCGGATTGCAAGATAACCAAACAAAACTTTTAGTGGATTTCTACTTATTTTATTAAATATCATCTCCACCAAACAGGACAAGCTTGCATCTGTTATAGTTTTGGAGAAAAATGTGTTCATTTCATGTATGCGCGAAATGCCTTAAAAATGGCTTTAAAATGGATTTGGAGCATGGAGACGATTATCTCGGATTGCAAGATAACCAAACAAAACTTTTAGTGGATTTCTACTTATTTTATTAAATATCATCTCCACCAAACAGGACAAGCTTGCATCTGTTATAGTTTTGGAGAAAAATGTGTTCATTTCATGTATGCGCGAAATGCCTTAAAAATGGCTTTAAAATGGATTTGGAGCATGGAGACGATTATCTCGGGATTGCAAGATAACCAAACAAAACTTTTAGTGGATTTCTACTTATTTTATTAAATATCATCTCCACCAAACAGGACAAGCTTGCATCTGTTATAGTTTTGGAGAAAAATGTGTTCATTTCATGTATGCGCGAAATGCCTTAAAAATGGCTTTAAAATGGATTTGGAGCATGGAGACGATTATCTCGGGATTGCAATATAACCAAAACAAAACTTTTAGTGGATTTCTACTTATTTTATTAAATATCATCTCCACCAAACAGGACAAGCTTGCATCTGTTATAGTTTTGGAGAAAAATGTGTTCATTTCATGTATGCGCGAAATGCCTTAAAAATGGCTTTAAAATGGATTTGGAGCATGGAGACGATTATCTCGGGATTGCAAGGTAACCAAACAAAACTTTTAGTGGATTTCTACTTATTTTATTAAATATCATCTCCACCAAACAGGACAAGCTTGCATCTGTTATAGTTTTGGAGAAAAATGTGTTCATTTCATGTATGCGCGAAATGCCTTAAAAATGGCTTTAAAATGGATTTGGAGCATGGAGACGATTATCTCGGGATTGCAAGATAACCAAACAAAACTTTTAGTGGATTTCTACTTATTTTATTAAATATCATCTCCACCAAACAGGACAAGCTTGCATCTGTTATAGTTTTGGAGAAAAATGTGTTCATTTCATGTATGCGCGAAATGCCTTAAAAATGGCTTTAAAATGGATTTGGAGCATGGAGACGATTATCTCGGGATTGTAAGATAACCAAACAAAACTTTTAGTGGATTTCTACTTATTTTATTAAATATCATCTCCACCAAACAGGACAAGCTTGCATCTGTTATAGTTTTGGAGAAAAATGTGTTCATTTCATGTATGCGCGAAATGCCTTAAAAATAGCTTTAAAATGGATTTGGAGCATGGAGACGATTATCTCGGGATTGCAAGATAACCAAACAAAACTTTTAGTGGATTTCTACTTATTTTATTAAATATCATCTCCACCAAACAGGACAAGCTTGCATCTGTTATAGTTTTGGAGAAAAATGTGTTCATTTCATGTATGCGCGAAATGCCTTAAAAATGGCTTTAAAATGGATTTGGAGCATGGAGACGATTATCTCGGGATTGCAAGATAACCAAACAAAACTTTTAGTGGATTTCTACTTATTTTATTAAATATCATCTCCACCAACAGGACAAGCTTGCATCTGTTATAGTTTTGGAGAAAAATGTGTTCATTTCATGTATGCGCGAAATGCCTTAAAAATGGCTTTAAAATGGATTTGGAGCATGGAGACGATTATCTCGGGATTGCAAGATAACCAAACAAAACTTTTAGTGGATTTCTACTTATTTTATTAAATTATCATCTCCACCAAACAGGACAAGCTTGCATCTGTTATAGTTTTGGAGAAAAATGTGTTCATTTCATGTATGCGAGAAATGCCTTAAAAATGGCTTTAAAATGGATTTGGAGCATGAGACGATTATCTCGGGATTGCAAGATAACCAAACAAAACTTTTAGTGGATTTCTACTTATTTTATTAAATATCATCTCCACCAAACAGACAAGCTTGCATCTGTTATAGTTTTGGAGAAAAATGTGTTCATTTCATGTATGCGCGAAATGCCTTAAAAATGGCTTTAAAATGGATTTGGAGCATGGAGACGATTATCTCGGGATTGCAAGATAACCAAACAAAACTTTTAGTGGATTTCTACTTATTTTATTAAATATATCATCTCCACCAAACAGGACAAGCTTGCATCTGTTATAGTTTTGGAGAAAAATGTGTTCATTTCATGTATGCGCGAAATGCCTTAAAAATGGCTTTAAAATGGATTTGGAGCATGGAGACGATTATCTCGGGATTGCAAGATAACCAAACAAACTTTTAGTGGATTTCTACTTATTTTATTAAATATCATCTCCACCAAACAGGACAAGCTTGCATCTGTTATAGTTTTGGAGAAAAATGTGTTCATTTCATGTATGCGCGAAATGCCTTAAAAATGGCTTTAAATGGATTTGGAGCATGGAGACGATTATCTCGGGATTGCAATATAACCAAACAAAACTTTTAGTGGATTTCTACTTATTTTATTAAATATCATCTCCACCAAACAGGACAAGCTTGCATCTGTTATAGTTTTGGAGAAAAAATGTGTTCATTTCATGTATGCGCGAAATGCCTTAAAAATGGCTTTAAAATGGATTTGGAGCATGGAGACGATTATCTCGGGATTGCAAGGTAACCAAACAAAACTTTTAGTGGATTTCTACTTATTTTATTAAATATCATCTCCACCAAACAGGACAAGCTTGCATCTGTTATAGTTTTGGAGAAAAATGTGTTCATTTCATGTATGCGCGAAATGCCTTAAAAATGGCTTTAAAATGGATTTGGAGCATGGAGACGATTATCTCGGGATTGCAAGATAACCAAACAAAACTTTTAGTGGATTTCTACTTATTTTATTAAATATCATCTCCACCAAACAGGACAAGCTTGCATCTGTTATAGTTTTGGAGAAAAATGTGTTCATTTCATGTATGCGCGAAATGCCTTAAAAATGGCTTTAAAATGGATTTGGAGCATGGAGACGATTATCTCGGGATTGCAAGATAACCAAACAAAACTGTTAGTGATTTCTACTTATTTATTAAATATCATCTCCACCAAACAGGACAAGCTTGCATCTGTTATAGTTTTGGAGAAAAATGTGTTCATTTCATGTATGCGCGAAATGCCTTAAAAATGGCTTTAAAATGGATTTGGAGCATGGAGACGATTATCTCGGGATTGCAAGATAACCAAACAAAACTTTTAGTGGATTTCTACTATTTTATTAAATATCATCTCCACCAAACAGGACAAGCTTGCATCTGTTATAGTTTTGGAGAAAAATGTGTTCATTTCATGTATGCGCGAAATGCCTTAAAAATGGCTTTAAAATGGATTTGGAGCATGGAGACGATTATCTCGGGATTGCAAGATAACCAAACAAAACTTTTAGTGGATTTCTACTTATTTTATTAAATATCATCTCCACCAAACAGGACAAGCTTGCATCTGTTATAGTTTTGGAGAAAAATGTGTTCATTTCATGTATGCGCGAAATGCCTTAAAATGGCTTTAAAATGGATTTGGAGCATGGAGACGATTATCTCGGATTGCAAGATAACCAAACAAAACTTTTAGTGATTTCTACTTATTTTATTAAATATCATCTCCACCAAACAGGACAAGCTTGCATCTGTTATAGTTTTGGAGAAAAATGTGTTCATTTCATGTATGCGCGAAATGCCTTAAAAATGGCTTTAAAATGGATTTGGAGCATGGAGACGATTATCTCGGGATTGCAATATAACCAAACAAAACTTTTAGTGGATTTCTACTTATTTTATTAAATATCATCTCCACCAAACAGGACAAGCTTGCATCTGTTATAGTTTTGGAGAAAAATGTGTTCATTTCATGTATGCGCGAAATGCCTTAAAAATGGCTTTAAAATGGATTTGGAGCATGGAGACGATTATCTCGGATTGCAAGGTAACCAAACAAAACTTTTAGTGGATTTCTACTTATTTTATTAAATATCATCTCCACCAAACAGGACAAGCTTGCATCTGTTATAGTTTTGGAGAAAAATGTGTTCATTTCATGTATGCGCGAAATGCCTTAAAAATGGCTTTAAAATGGATTTGGAGCATGGAGACGATTTATCTCGGGATTGCAAGATAACCAAACAAAACTTTTAGTGGATTTCTACTTATTTATTAAATATCATCTCCACCAAACAGGACAAGCTTGCATCTGTTATAGTTTTGGAGAAAAATGTGTTCATTTCATGTATGCGAGAAATGCCTTAAAAATGGCTTTAAATGGATTTGGAGCATGGAGACGATTATCTCGGGATTGCAAGATAACCAAACAAAACTTTTAGTGGATTTCTACTTATTTTATTAAATATCATCTCCACCAAACAGGACAAGCTTGCATCTGTTATAGTTTTGGAGAAAAATGTGTTCATTTCATGTATGCGCGAAATGCCTTAAAAATGGCTTTAAAATGGATTTGGAGCATGGAGACGATTATCTCGGGATTGCAAGATAACCAAACAAAACTTTTAGTGGATTTCTACTTATTTTATTAAATATCATCTCCACCAAACAGGACAAGCTTGCATCTGTTATAGTTTTGGAGAAAAATGTGTTCATTTCATGTATGCGCGAAATGCCTTAAAAATGGCTTTAAAATGGATTTGGAGCATGGAGACGATTATCTCGGGATTGCAAGATAACCAAACAAAACTTTTAGTGGATTTCTACTTATTTTATTAAATATCATCTCCACCAACAGGACAAGCTTGCATCTGTTATAGTTTTGGAGAAAAATGTGTTCATTTCATGTATGCGCGAAATGCCTTAAAAATGGCTTTAAAATGGATTTGGAGCATGGAGACGATTATCTCGGGATTGCAATATAACCAAACAAAACTTTTAGTGGATTTCTACTTATTTTATTAAATATCATCTCCACCAAACAGACAAGCTTGCATCTGTTATAGTTTTGGAGAAAATGTGTTCATTTCATGTATGCGCGAATGCTTAAAAATGGCCTTTAAAATGGATTTGGAGCATGGAGACGATTATCTCGGGATTGCAAGGTAACCAAACAAAACTTTTAGTGGATTTCTACTTATTTTATTAAATATCATCTCCACCAAACAGGACAAGCTTGCATCTGTTATAGTTTTGGAGAAAAATGTGTTCATTTCATGTATGCGCGAAATGCCTTAAAAATGGCTTTAAAATGGATTTGAGCATGGAGACGATTATCTCGGGATTGCAAGATAACCAAACAAAACTTTTAGTGGATTTCTACTTATTTTATTAAATATCATCTCCACCAAACAGGACAAGCTTGCATCTGTTATAGTTTTGGAGAAAAATGTGTTCATTTCATGTATGCGCGAAATGCCTTAAAAATGGCTTTAAAATGGATTTGGAGCATGGAGACGATTATCTCGGGATTGCAAGATAACCAAACAAAACTGTTAGTGGATTTCTACTTATTTTATTAAATATCATCTCCACCAAACAGGACAAGCTTGCATCTGTTATAGTTTTGGAGAAAAATGTGTTCATTTCATGTATGCGCGAAATGCCTTAAAAATGGCTTTAAAATGGATTTGGAGCATGGAGACGATTATCTCGGGATTGCAAGATAACCAAACAAAACTTTTAGTGGATTTCTACTTATTTTATTAAATATCATCTCCACCAAACAGGACAAGCTTGCATCTGTTATAGTTTTGGAGAAAAATGTGTTCATTTCATGTATGCGCGAAATGCCTTAAAAATGGCTTTAAAATGGATTTGGAGCATGGAGACGATTATCTCGGGATTGCAAGATAACCAAACAAAACTTTTAGTGGATTTCTACTTATTTTATTAAATATCATCTCCACCAAACAGGACAAGCTTGCATCTGTTATAGTTTTGGAGAAAAATGTGTTCATTTCATGTATGCGCGAAATGCCTTAAAAATGGCTTTAAAATGGATTTGGAGCATGGAGACGATTATCTCGGGATTGCAAGATAACCAAACAAAACTTTTAGTGGATTTCTACTTATTTTATTAAATATCATCTCCACCAAACAGGACAAGCTTGCATCTGTTATAGTTTTGGAGAAAAATGTGTTCATTTCATGTATGCGCGAAATGCCTTAAAAATGGCTTTAAAATGGATTTGGAGCATGGAGACGATTATCTCGGGATTGCAATATAACCAAACAAAACTTTTAGTGGATTTCTACTTATTTTATTAAATATCATCTCCACCAAACAGGACAAGCTTGCATCTGTTATAGTTTTGGAGAAAAATGTGTTCATTTCATGTATGCGCGAAATGCCTTAAAAATGGCTTTAAAATGGATTTGGAGCATGGAGACGATTATCTCGGGATTGCAAGATAACCAAACAAAACTTTTAGTGGATTTCTACTTATTTTATTAAATATCATCTCCACCAAACAGGACAAGCTTGCATCTGTTATAGTTTTGGAGAAAAATGTGTTCATTTCATGTATGCGCGAAATGCCTTAAAAATGGCTTTAAAATGGATTTGGAGCATGGAGACGATTATCTCGGGATTGCAATATAACCAAACAAAACTTTTAGTGGATTTCTACTTATTTTATTAAATATCATCTCCACCAAACAGGACAAGCTTGCATCTGTTATAGTTTTGGAGAAAAATGTGTTCATTTCATGTATGCGCGAAATGCCTTAAAAATGGCTTTAAAATGGATTTGGAGCATGGAGACGATTATATCGGGATTGCAAGGTAACCAAACAAAACTTTTAGTGGATTTCTACTTATTTTATTAAATATCATCTCCACCAAACAGGACAAGCTTGCATCTGTTATAGTTTTGGAGAAAAATGTGTTCATTTCATGTATGCGCGAAATGCCTTAAAAATGGCTTTAAAATGGATTTGGAGCATGGAGACGATTATCTCGGGATTGCAAGATAACCAAACAAAACTTTTAGTGGATTTCTACTTATTTTATTAAATATCATCTCCACCAAACAGGACAAGCTTGCATCTGTTATAGTTTTGGAGAAAAATGTGTTCATTTCATGTATGCGCGAAATGCCTTAAAAATGGCTTTAAAATGGATTTGGAGCATGGAGACGATTATCTCGGGATTGCAAGATAACCAAACAAAACTTTTAGTGGATTTCTACTTATTTTATTAAATATCATCTCCACCAAACAGGACAAGCTTGCATCTGTTATAGTTTTGGAGAAAAATGTGTTCATTTCATGTATGCGCGAAATGCCTTAAAAATGGCTTTAAAATGGATTTGGAGCATGGAGACGATTATCTCGGGATTGCAAGATAACCAAACAAAACTTTTAGTGGATTTCTACTTATTTTATTAAATATCATCTCCACCAAACAGGACAAGCTTGCATCTGTTATAGTTTTGGAGAAAAATGTGTTCATTTCATGTATGCGCGAAATGCCTTAAAAATGGCTTTAAAATGGATTTGGAGCATGGAGACGATTATCTCGGGATTGCAAGACAACCAAACAAAACTTTTAGTGGATTTCTACTTATTTTATTAAATATCATCTCCACCAAACAGGACAAGCTTGCATCTGTTATAGTTTTGGAGAAAAATGTGTTCATTTCATGTATGCGCGAAATGCCTTAAAAATGGCTTTAAAATGGATTTGGAGCATGGAGACGATTATCTCGGGATTGCAAGATAACCAAACAAAACTTTTAGTGGATTTCTACTTATTTTATTAAATATCATCTCCACCAAACAGGACAAGCTTGCATCTGTTATAGTTTTGGAGAAAAATGTGTTCATTTCATGTATGCGCGAAATGCCTTAAAAATGGCTTTAAAATGGATTTGGAGCATGGAGACGATTATCTCGGGATTGCAATATAACCAAACAAAACTTTTAGTGGATTTCTACTTATTTTATTAAATATCATCTCCACCAAACAGGACAAGCTTGCATCTGTTATAGTTTTGGAGAAAAATGTGTTCATTTCATGTATGCGCGAAATGCCTTAAAAATGGCTTTAAAATGGATTTGGAGCATGGAGACGATTATCTCGGGATTGCAAGATAACCAAACAAAACTTTTAGTGGATTTCTACTTATTTTATTAAATATCATCTCCACCAAACAGGACAAGCTTGCATCTGTTATAGTTTTGGAGAAAAATGTGTTCATTTCATGTATGCGCGAAATGCCTTAAAAATGGCTTTAAATGGATTTGGAGCATGGAGACGATTATCTCGGGATTGCAAGATAACCAAACAAAACTTTTAGTGGATTTCTACTTATTTTATTAAATATCATCTCCACCAAACAGGACAAGCTTGCATGTGTTATAGTTTTGGAGAAAAATGTGTTCATTTCATGTATGCGCAAAATGCCTTTGAAATGGCTTTAAAATGGATTTGGAGCATGGAGACGATTATCTCGGGATTGCAAGATAACCAAACAAAACTTTTAGTGGATTTCTACTTATTTTATTAAATATCATCTCCACCAAACAGGACAAGCTTGCATCTGTTATAGTTTTGGAGAAAAATGTGTTCATTTCATGTATGCGCGAAATGCCTTAAAAATGGCTTTAAAATGGATTTGGAGCATGGAGACGATTATCTCGGGATTGCAAGATAACCAAACAAAACTTTTAGTGGTTTTCTACTTATTTTATTAAATATCATCTCCACCAAACAGGACAAGCTTGCATGTGTTATAGTTTTGGAGAAAAATGTGTTCATTTCATGTATGCGCGAAATGCCTTAAAAATGGCTTTAAAATGGATTTGGAGCATGGAGACGATTATCTCGGGATTGCAAGATAACCAAACAAAACTTTTAGTGGATTTCTACTTATTTTATTAAATATCATCTCCACCAAACAGGACAAGCTTGCATCTGTTATAGTTTTGGAGAAAAATGTGTTCATTTCATGTATGCGCGAAATGCCTTAAAAATGGCTTTAAAATGGATTTGGAGCATGGAGACGATTATCTCTGGATTGCAAGATAACCAAACAAAACTTTTAGTGGATTTCTACTTATTTTATTAAATATCATCTCCACCAAACAGGACAAGCTTGCATCTGTTATAGTTTTGGAGAAAAATGTGTTCATTTCATGTATGCGCGAAATGCCTTAAAAATGGCTTTAAAATGGATTTGGAGCATGGAGACGATTATCTCGGGATTGCAAGATAACCAAACAAAACTTTTAGTGGATTTCTACTTATTTTATTAAATATCATCTCCACCAAACAGGACAAGCTTGCATGTGTTATAGTTTTGGAGAAAAATGTGTTCATTTCATGTATGCGCAAAATGCCTTTGAAATGGCTTTAAAATGGATTTGGAGCATGGAGACGATTATCTCGGGATTGCAAGATAACCAAACAAAACTTTTAGTGGATTTCTACTTATTTTATTAAATATCATCTCCACCAAACAGGACAAGCTTGCATCTGTTATAGTTTTGGAGAAAAATGTGTTCATTTCATGTATGCGCGAAATGCCTTAAAAATGGCTTTAAAATGGATTTGGAGCATGGAGACGATTATCTCGGGATTGCAAGATAACCAAACAAAACTTTTAGTGGTTTTCTACTTATTTTATTAATTATCATCTCCACCAAACAGGACAAGCTTGCATGTGTTATAGTTTTGGAGAAAAATGTGTTCATTTCATGTATGCGCAAAATGCCTTTGAAATGGCTTTAAAATGGATTTGGAGCATGGAGACGATTATCTCAGGATGGCAATATAAACAAACGAAACTTTTAGTAGATTTCTACTTATTTTATTAAATATTATCTCCACCAAACAGGACAAGCTTGCATCTGTTATAGTTTTGGAGAAAAATGTGTTCATTTCATGTATGCGCGAAATGCCTTAAAAATGGCTTTAAAATGGATTTGGAGCATGGAGACGATTATCTCGGGATTGCAAGATAACCAAACAAAACTTTTAGTGGATTTCTACTTATTTTATTAAATATCATCTCCACCAAACAGGACAAGCTTGCATCAGTTATAGTTTTGGAGAAAAATGTGTTCATTTCATGTATGCGCGAAATGCCTTAAAAATGGCTTTAAAATGGATTTGGAGCATGGAGACGATTATCTCGGGATTGCAAGATAACCAAACAAAACTTTTAGTGGATTTCTACTTATTTTATTAAATATCATCTCCACCAAACAGGACAAGCTTGCATCTGTTATAGTTTTGGAGAAAAATGTGTTCATTTCATTTATGAGCGAAATGCCTTAAAAATGGCTTTAAAATGGATTTGGAGCATGGAGACGATTATCTCGGGATTGCAAGATAACCAAACAAAACTTTTAGTGGATTTCTACTTATTTTATTAAATATCATCTCCACCAAACAGGACAAGCTTGCATCTGTTATAGTTTTGGAGAAAAATGTGTTCATTTCATGTATGCGCGAAATGCCTTAAAAATGGCTTTAAAATGGATTTGGAGCATGGAGACGATTATCTCGGGATTGCAAGATAACCAAACAAAACTTTTAGTGTATTTCTACTTATTTTATTAAATATCATCTCCACCAAACAGGACAAGCTTGCATCTGTTATAGTTTTGGAGAAAAATGTGTTCATTTCATGTATGCGCGAAATGCCTTAAAAATGGCTTTAAAATAGATTTGG
Organism: Anomaloglossus baeobatrachus; assembly: GCF_048569485.1. Taxonomy (NCBI): domain Eukaryota; kingdom Metazoa; phylum Chordata; class Amphibia; order Anura; family Aromobatidae; genus Anomaloglossus; species Anomaloglossus baeobatrachus. The sequence goes on from NW_027445083.1 coordinate 13,282, forward strand.
AGCATGGAGACGATTATCTCGGGATTGCAAGATAACCAAACAAAACATTTAGTGGATTTCTACTTATTTTATTAAATATCATCTCCACCAAACAGGACAAGCTTGCATCTGTTATAGTTTTGGAGAAAAATGTGTTCATTTCATGTATGCGCGAAATGCCTTAAAAATGGCTTTAAAATGGATTTGGAGCATGGAGACGATTATCTCGGGATTGCAAGATAACCAAACAAAACTTTTAGTGGATTTCTACTTATTTTATTAAATATCATCTCCACCAAACAGGACAAGCTTGCATGTGTTATAGTTTTGGAGAAAAATGTGTTCATTTCATGTATGCGCAAAATGCCTTTGAAATGGCTTTAAAATGGATTTGGAGCATGGAGACGATTATCTCGGGATTGCAAGATAACCAAACAAAACTTTTAGTGGATTTCTACTTATTTTATTAAATATAATCTCCACCAAACAGGACAAGCTTGCATCTGTTATAGTTTTGGAGAAAAATGTGTTCATTTCATGTATGCGCGAAATGCCTTAAAAATGGCTTTAAAATGGATTTGGAGCATGGAGACGATTATCTCGGGATTGCAAGATAACCAAACAAAACTTTTAGTGGATTTCTACTTATTTTATTAAATATCATCTCCACCAAACAGGACAAGCTTGCATCTGTTATAGTTTTGGAGAAAAATGTGTTCATTTCATGTATGCGCGAAATGCCTTAAAAATGGCTTTAAAATGGATTTGGAGCATTGAGACGATTATCTCGGGATTGCAAGATAACCAAACAAAACTTTTAGTGGATTTCTACTTATTTTATTAAATATCATCTCCACCAAACAGGACAAGCTTGCATGTGTTATAGTTTTGGAGAAAAATGTGTTCATTTCATGTATGCGCGAAATGCATTAAAAATGGCTTTAAAATGGATTTGGAGCATGGAGACGATTATCTCAGGATGGCAATATAAACAAACGAAACTTTTAGTAGATTTCTACTTATTTTATTAAATATTATCTCCACCAAACAGGACAAGCTTGCATCTGTTATAGTTTTGGAGAAAAATGTGTTCATTTCATGTATGCGCGAAATGCCTTAAAAATGGCTTTAAAATGGATTTGGAGCATGGAGACGATTATCTCGGGATTGCAAGATAACCAAACAAAACTTTTAGTGGATTTCTACTTATTTTATTAAATATCATCTCCACCAAACAGGACAAGCTTGCATCTGTTATAGTTTTGGAGAAAAATGTGTTCATTTCATGTATGCGCGAAATGCCTTAAAAATGGCTTTAAAATGGATTTGGAGCATGGAGACGATTATCTCGGGATTGCAAGATAACCAAACAAAACTTTTAGTGGATTTCTACTTATTTTATTAAATATCATCTCCACCAAACAGGACAAGCTTGCATCTGTTATAGTTTTGGAGAAAAATGTGTTCATTTCATGTATGCGCGAAATGCCTTAAAAATGGCTTTAAAATGGATTTGGAGCATGGAGACGATTATCTCGGGATTGCAAGATAACCAAACAAAACATTTAGTGGATTTCTACTTATTTTATTAAATATCATCTCCACCAAACAGGACAAGCTTGCATCTGTTATAGTTTTGGAGAAAAATGTGTTCATTTCATGTATGCGCGAAATGCCTTAAAAATGGCTTTAAAATGGATTTGGAGCATGGAGACGATTATCTCGGGATTGCAAGATAACCAAACAAAACTTTTAGTGGATTTCTACTTATTTTATTAAATATCATCTCCACCAAACAGGACAAGCTTGCATCTGTTATAGTTTTGGAGAAAAATGTGTTCATTTCATGTATGCGCGAAATGCCTTAAAAATGGCTTTAAAATGGATTTGGAGCATTGAGACGATTATCTCGGGATTGCAAGATAACCAAACAAAACTTTTAGTGGATTTCTACTTATTTTATTAAATATCATCTCCACCAAACAGGACAAGCTTGCATGTGTTATAGTTTTGGAGAAAAATGTGTTCATTTCATGTATGCGCAAAATGCCTTTGAAATGGCTTTAAAATGGATTTGGAGCATGGAGACGATTATCTCAGGATGGCAATATAAAGAAACGAAACTTTTAGTAGATTTCTACTTATTTTATTAAATATTATCTCCACCAAACAGGACAAGCTTGCATCTGTTATAGTTTTGGAGAAAAATGTGTTCATTTCATGTATGCGCGAAATGCCTTAAAAATGGCTTTAAAATGGATTTGGAGCATGGAGACGATTATCTCGGGATTGCAAGATAACCAAACAAAACTTTTAGTGGATTTCTACTTATTTTATTAAATATCATCTCCACCAAACAGGACTAGCTTGCATCTGTTATAGTTTTGGAGAAAAATGTGTTCATTTCATGTATGCGCGAAATGCCTTAAAAATGGCTTTAAAATGGATTTGGAGCATGGAGACGATTATCTCGGGATTGCAAGATAACCAAACAAAACTTTTAGTGGATTTCTACTTATTTTATTAAATATCATCTCCACCAAACAGGACAAGCTTGCATCTGTTATAGTTTTGGAGAAAAATGTGTTCATTTCATGTATGCGCGAAATGCCTTAAAAATGGCTTTAAAATGGATTTGGAGCATGGAGACGATTATCTCGGGATTGCAAGATAACCAAACAAAACATTTAGTGGATTTCTACTTATTTTATTAAATATCATCTCCACCAAACAGGACAAGCTTGCATCTGTTATAGTTTTGGAGAAAAATGTGTTCATTTCATGTATGCGCGAAATGCCTTAAAAATGGCTTTAAAATGGATTTGGAGCATGGAGACGATTATCTCGGGATTGCAAGATAACCAAACAAAACTTTTAGTGGATTTCTACTTATTTTATTAAATATCATCTCCACCAAACAGGACAAGCTTGCATCTGTTATAGTTTTGGAGAAAAATGTGTTCATTTCATGTATGCGCGAAATGCCTTAAAAATGGCTTTAAAATGGATTTGGAGCATGGAGACGATTATCTCGGGATTGCAATATAACCAAACAAAACTTTTAGTGGATTTCTACTTATTTTATTAAATATCATCTCCACCAAACAGGACAAGCTTGCATCTGTTATAGTTTTGGAGAAAAATGTGTTCATTTCATGTATGCGCGAAATGCCTTAAAAATGGCTTTAAAATGGATTTGGAGCATGGAGACGATTATCTCGGGATTGCAAGATAACCAAACAAAACTTTTAGTGGATTTCTACTTATTTTATTAAATATCATCTCCACCAAACAGGACAAGCTTGCATCTGTTATAGTTTTGGAGAAAAATGTGTTCATTTCATGTATGCGCGAAATGCCTTAAAAATGGCTTTAAAATGGATTTGGAGCATGGAGACGATTATCTCGGGATTGCAAGATAACCAAACAAAACTTTTAGTGGATTTCTACTTATTTTATTAAATATCATCTCCACCAAACAGGACAAGCTTGCATCTGTTATAGTTTTGGAGAAAAATGTGTTCATTTCATGTATGCGCGAAATGCCTTAAAAATGGCTTTAAAATGGATTTGGAGCATGGAGACGATTATCTCGGGATTGCAAGATAACCAAACAAAACTTTTAGTGGATTTCTACTTATTTTATTAAATATCATCTCCACCAAACAGGACAAGCTTGCATGTGTTATAGTTTTGGAGAAAAATGTGTTCATTTCATGTATGCGCAAAATGCCTTTGAAATGGCTTTAAAATGGATTTGGAGCATGGAGACGATTATCTCGGGATTGCAAGATAACCAAACAAAACTTTTAGTGGATTTCTACTTATTTTATTAAATATCATCTCCACCAAACAGGACAAGCTTGCATCTGTTATAGTTTTGGAGAAAAATGTGTTCATTTCATGTATGCGCGAAATGCCTTAAAAATGGCTTTAAAATGGATTTGGAGCATGGAGACGATTATCTCGGGATTGCAAGATAACCAAACAAAACTTTTAGTGGATTTCTACTTATTTTATTAAATATCATCTCCACCAAACAGGACAAGCTTGCATCTGTTATAGTTTTGGAGAAAAATGTGTTCATTTCATGTATGCGCGAAATGCCTTAAAAATGGCTTTAAAATGGATTTGGAGCATGGAGACGATTATCTCGGGATTGCAAGATAACCAAACAAAACATTTAGTGGATTTCTACTTATTTTATTAAATATCATCTCCACCAAACAGGACAAGCTTGCATCTGTTATAGTTTTGGAGAAAAATGTGTTCATTTCATGTATGCGCGAAATGCCTTAAAAATGGCTTTAAAATGGATTTGGAGCATGGAGACGATTATCTCGGGATTGCAAGATAACCAAACAAAACTTTTAGTGGATTTCTACTTATTTTATTAAATATCATCTCCACCAAACAGGACAAGCTTGCATCTGTTATAGTTTTGGAGAAAAATGTGTTCATTTCATGTATGCGCGAAATGCCTTAAAAATGGCTTTAAAATGGATTTGGAGCATTGAGACGATTATCTCGGGATTGCAAGATAACCAAACAAAACTTTTAGTGGATTTCTACTTATTTTATTAAATATCATCTCCACCAAACAGGACAAGCTTGCATGTGTTATAGTTTTGGAGAAAAATGTGTTCATTTCATGTATGCGCAAAATGCCTTTGAAATGGCTTTAAAATGGATTTGGAGCATGGAGACGGTTATCTCAGGATGGCAATATAAAGAAACGAAACTTTTAGTAGATTTCTACTTATTTTATTAAATATTATCTCCACCAAACAGGACAAGCTTGCATCTGTTATAGTTTTGGAGAAAAATGTGTTCATTTCATGTATGCGCGAAATGCCTTAAAAATGGCTTTAAAATGGATTTGGAGCATGGAGACGATTATCTCGGGATTGCAAGATAACCAAACAAAACTTTTAGTGGATTTCTACTTATTTTATTAAATATCATCTCCACCAAACAGGACTAGCTTGCATCTGTTATAGTTTTGGAGAAAAATGTGTTCATTTCATGTATGCGCGAAATGCCTTAAAAATGGCTTTAAAATGGATTTGGAGCATGGAGACGATTATCTCGGGATTGCAAGATAACCAAACAAAACTTTTAGTGGATTTCTACTTATTTTATTAAATATCATCTCCACCAAACAGGACAAGCTTGCATCTGTTATAGTTTTGGAGAAAAATGTGTTCATTTCATGTATGCGCGAAATGCCTTAAAAATGGCTTTAAAATGGATTTGGAGCATGGAGACGATTATCTCGGGATTGCAAGATAACCAAACAAAACATTTAGTGGATTTCTACTTATTTTATTAAATATCATCTCCACCAAACAGGACAAGCTTGCATCTGTTATAGTTTTGGAGAAAAATGTGTTCATTTCATGTATGCGCGAAATGCCTTAAAAATGGCTTTAAAATGGATTTGGAGCATGGAGACGATTATCTCGGGATTGCAAGATAACCAAACAAAACTTTTAGTGGATTTCTACTTATTTTATTAAATATCATCTCCACCAAACAGGACAAGCTTGCATCTGTTATAGTTTTGGAGAAAAATGTGTTCATTTCATGTATGCGCGAAATGCCTTAAAAATGGCTTTAAAATGGATTTGGAGCATGGAGACGATTATCTCGGGATTGCAATATAACCAAACAAAACTTTTAGTGGATTTCTACTTATTTTATTAAATATCATCTCCACCAAACAGGACAAGCTTGCATCTGTTATAGTTTTGGAGAAAAATGTGTTCATTTCATGTATGCGCGAAATGCCTTAAAAATGGCTTTAAAATGGATTTGGAGCATGGAGACGATTATCTCGGGATTGCAAGATAACCAAACAAAACTTTTAGTGGATTTCTACTTATTTTATTAAATATCATCTCCACCAAACAGGACAAGCTTGCATCTGTTATAGTTTTGGAGAAAAATGTGTTCATTTCATGTATGCGCGAAATGCCTTAAAAATGGCTTTAAAATGGATTTGGAGCATGGAGACGATTATCTCGGGATTGCAAGATAACCAAACAAAACTTTTAGTGGATTTCTACTTATTTTATTAAATATCATCTCCACCAAACAGGACAAGCTTGCATCTGTTATAGTTTTGGAGAAAAATGTGTTCATTTCATGTATGCGCGAAATGCCTTAAAAATGGCTTTAAAATGGATTTGGAGCATGGAGACGATTATCTCGGGATTGCAAGATAACCAAACAAAACTTTTAGTGGATTTCTACTTATTTTATTAAATATCATCTCCACCAAACAGGACAAGCTTGCATGTGTTATAGTTTTGGAGAAAAATGTGTTCATTTCATGTATGCGCAAAATGCCTTTGAAATGGCTTTAAAATGGATTTGGAGCATGGAGACGATTATCTCGGGATTGCAAGATAACCAAACAAAACTTTTAGTGGATTTCTACTTATTTTATTAAATATCATCTCCACCAAACAGGACAAGCTTGCATCTGTTATAGTTTTGGAGAAAAATGTGTTCATTTCATGTATGCGCAAAATGCCTTAAAAATGGCTTTAAAATGGATTTGGAGCATGGAGACGATTATCTCGGGATTGCAATATAACCAAACAAAACTTTTAGTGGATTTCTACTTATTTTATTAAATATCATCTCCACCAAACAGGACAAGCTTGCATGTGTTATAGTTTTGGAGAAAAATGTGTTCATTTCATGTATGCGCAAAATGCCTTTGAAATGGCTTTAAAATGGATTTGGAGCATGGAGACGATTATCTCGGGATTGCAAGATAACCAAACAAAACATTTAGTGGATTTCTACTTATTTTATTAAATATCATCTCCACCAAACAGGACAAGCTTGCATCTGTTATAGTTTTGGAGAAAAATGTGTTCATTTCATGTATGCGCGAAATGCCTTAAAAATGGCTTTAAAATGGATTTGGAGCATGGAGACGATTATCTCGGGATTGCAATATAACCAAACAAAACTTTTAGTGGATTTCTACTTATTTTATTAAATATCATCTCCACCAAACAGGACAAGCTTGCATGTGTTATAGTTTTGGAGAAAAATGTGTTCATTTCATGTATGCGCAAAATGCCTTTGAAATGGCTTTAAAATGGATTTGGAGCATGGAGACGATTATCTCAGGATGGCAATATAAACAAACGAAACTTTTAGTAGATATCTACTTATTTTATTAAATATTATCTCCACCAAACAGGACAAGCTTGCATCTGTTATAGTTTTGGAGAAAAATGTGTTCATTTCATGTATGCGCGAAATGCCTTAAAAATGGCTTTAAAATGGATTTGGAGCATGGAGACGATTATCTCGGGATTGCAAGATAACCAAACAAAACTTTTAGTGGATTTCTACTTATTTTATTAAATATCATCTCCACCAAACAGGACAAGCTTGCATCTGTTATAGTTTTGGAGAAAAATGTGTTCATTTCATGTATGCGCGAAATGCCTTAAAAATGGCTTTAAAATGGATTTGGAGCATGGAGACGATTATCTCGGGATTGCAAGATAACCAAACAAAACTTTTAGTGGATTTCTACTTATTTTATTAAATATCATCTCCACCAAACAGGACAAGCTTGCATCTGTTATAGTTTTGGAGAAAAATGTGTTCATTTCATGTATGCGCGAAATGCCTTAAAAATGGCTTTAAAATGGATTTGGAGCATGGAGACGATTATCTCGGGATTGCAAGATAACCAAACAAAACTTTTAGTGGATTTCTACTTATTTTATTAAATATCATCTCCACCAAACAGGACAAGCTTGCATGTGTTATAGTTTTGGAGAAAAATGTGTTCATTTCATGTATGCGCAAAATGCCTTTGAAATGGCTTTAAAATGGATTTGGAGCATGGAGACGATTATCTCAGGATGGCAATATAAACAAACGAAACTTTTAGTAGATTTCTACTTATTTTATTAAATATTATCTCCACCAAACAGGACAAGCTTGCATCTTAGTTTTGGAGAAAAATGTGTTCATTTCATGTATGCGCGAAATGCCTTAAAAATGGCTTTAAAATGGATTTGGAGCATGGAGACGATTATCTCGGGATTGCAAGATAACCAAACAAAACTTTTAGTGGATTTCTACTTATTTTATTAAATATCATCTCCACCAAACAGGACAAGCTTGCATCTGTTATAGTTTTGGAGAAAAATGTGTTCATTTCATGTATGCGCGAAATGCCTTAAAAATGGCTTTAAAATGGATTTGGAGCATGGAGACGATTATCTCGGGATTGCAAGATAACCAAACAAAACTTTTAGTGGATTTCTACTTATTTTATTAAATATCATCTCCACCAAACAGGACAAGCTTGCATGTGTTATAGTTTTGGAGAAAAATGTGTTCATTTCATGTATGCGCAAAATGCCTTTGAAATGGCTTTAAAATGGATTTGGAGCATGGAGACGATTATCTCAGGATGGCAATATAAACAAACGAAACTTTTAGTAGATTTCTACTTATTTTATTAAATATTATCTCAACCAAACAGGACAAGCTTGCATCTGTTATAGTTTTGGAGAAAAATGTGTTCATTTCATGTATGCGCGAAATGCCTTAAAAATGGCTTTAAAATGGATTTGGAGCATGGAGACGATTATCTCGGGATTGCAAGATAACCAAACAAAACTTTTAGTGGATTTCTACTTATTTTATTAAATATCATCTCCACCAAACAGGACAAGCTTGCATCTGTTATAGTTTTGAAGAAAAATGTGTTCATTTCATGTATGCGCGAAATGCCTTAAAAATGGCTTTAAAATGGATTTGGAGCATGGAGACGATTATCTCGGGATTGCAATATAACCAAACAAAACTTTTAGTGGATTTCTACTTATTTTATTAAATATCATCTCCACCAAACAGGACAAGCTTGCATCTGTTATAGTTTTGGAGAAAAATGTGTTCATTTCATGTATGCGCGAAATGCCTTAAAAATGGCTTTAAAATGGATTTGGAGCATGGAGACGATTATCTCGGGATTGCAATATAACCAAACAAAACTTTTAGTGGATTTCTACTTATTTTATTAAATATCATCTCCACCAAACAGGACAAGCTTGCATCTGTTATAGTTTTGGAGAAAAATGTGTTCATTTCATGTATGCGCGAAATGCCTTCAAAATGGCTTTAAAATGGATTTGGAGCATGGAGACGATTATCTCGGGATTGCAAGATAACCAAACAAAACTTTTAGTGGATTTCTACTTATTTTATTAAATATCATCTCCACCAAACAGGACAAGCTTGCATCTGTTATAGTTTTGGAGAAAAATGTGTTCATTTCATGTATGCGCGAAATGCCTTAAAAATGGCTTTAAAATGGATTTGGAGCATGGAGACGATTATCTCGGGATTGCAAGATAACCAAACAAAACTTTTAGTGGATTTCTACTTATTTTATTAAATATCATCTCCACCAAACAGGACAAGCTTGCATCTGTTATAGTTTTGGAGAAAAATGTGTTCATTTCATGTATGCGCGAAATGCCTTAAAAATGGCTTTAAAATGGATTTGGAGCATGGAGACGATTATCTCGGGATTGCAAGATAACCAAACAAAACTTTTAGTGGATTTCTACTTATTTTATTAAATATCATCTCCACCAAACAGGACAAGCTTGCATGTGTTATAGTTTTGGAGAAAAATGTGTTCATTTCATGTATGCGCAAAATGCCTTTGAAATGGCTTTAAAATGGATTTGGAGCATGGAGACGATTATCTCGGGATTGCAAGATAACCAAACAAAACTTTTAGTGGATTTCTACTTATTTTATTAAATATCATCTCCACCAAACAGGACAAGCTTGCATCTGTTATAGTTTTGGAGAAAAATGTGTTCATTTCATGTATGCGCGAAATGCCTTAAAAATGGCTTTAAAATGGATTTGGAGCATGGAGACGATTATCTCGGGATTGCAAGATAACCAAACAAAACTTTTAGTGGATTTCTACTTATTTTATTAAATATCATCTCCACCAAACAGGACAAGCTTGCATCTGTTATAGTTTTGGAGAAAAATGTGTTCATTTCATGTATGCGCGAAATGCCTTAAAAATGGCTTTAAAATGGATTTGGAGCATGGAGACGATTATCTCGGGATTGCAAGATAACCAAACAAAACTTTTAGTGGATTTCTACTTATTTTATTAAATATCATCTCCACCAAACAGGACAAGCTTGCATCTGTTATAGTTTTGGAGAAAAATGTGTTCATTTCATGTATGCGCGAAATGCCTTAAAAATGGCTTTAAAATGGATTTGGAGCATGGAGACGATTATCTCGGGATTGCAAGATAACCAAACAAAACTTTTAGTGGATTTCTACTTATTTTATTAAATATCATCTCCACCAAACAGGACAAGCTTGCATCTGTTATAGTTTTGGAGAAAAATGTGTTCATTTCATGTATGCGCGAAATGCCTTAAAAATGGCTTTAAAATGGATTTGGAGCATGGAGACGATTATCTCGGGATTGCAAGATAACCAAACAAAACTTTTAGTGGATTTCTACTTATTTTATTAAATATCATCTCCACCAAACAGGACAAGCTTGCATCTGTTATAGTTTTGGAGAAAAATGTGTTCATTTCATGTATGCGCGAAATGACTTAAAAATGGCTTTAAAATGGATTTGGAGCATGGAGACGATTATCTCGGGATTGCAAGATAACCAAACAAAACTTTTAGTGGATTTCTACTTATTTTATTAAATATCATCTCCACCAAACAGGACAAGCTTGCATGTGTTATAGTTTTGGAGAAAAATGTGTTCATTTCATGTATGCGCGAAATGCCTTAAAAATGGCTTTAAAATGGATTTGGAGCATGGAGACGATTATCTCTGGATTGCAAGATAACCAAACAAAACTTTTAGTGGATTTCTACTTATTTTATTAAATATCATCTCCACCAAACAGGACAAGCTTGCATCTGTTATAGTTTTGGAGAAAAATGTGTTCATTTCATGTATGCGCGAAATGCCTTAAAAATGGCTTTAAAATGGATTTGGAGCATGGAGACGATTATCTCGGGATTGCAAGATAACCAAACAAAACTTTTAGTGGATTTCTACTTATTTTATTAAATATCATCTCCACCAAACAGGACAAGCTTGCATCTGTTATAGTTTTGGAGAAAAATGTGTTCATTTCATTTATGCGCGAAATGCCTTAGAAATGGGTTTTAATAGCATTTGAAGCATGGAGACGATTATCTCGAGATTGCAAGATAACCAAACAAAACTTTTAGTGGATTTCTACTTATTTTATTAAATATCATCTCCACCAAACAGGACAAGCTTGCATCTGTTATAGTTTTGGAGAAAAATGTGTTCACTTCATGTATGCGCGAAATGCCTTAAAAATGGCTTTAAAATGGATTTGGTGCATGGAGACAATTATCTCGGGATTGCAAGATAACAAAACAAAACTTTTAGTCGATTTCTACTTATTTTATTAAATATCATCTCCACCAAACAGGACAAGCTTGCATCTGTTATAGTTTTGGAGAAAAATGTGTTCATTTCATTTATGCGCGAAATGCCTTAGAAATGGGTTTTAATAGCATTTGAAGCATGGAGACGATTATCTCGAGATTGCAAGATAACCAAACAAAACTTTTAGTGGATTTCTACTTATTTTATTAAATATCATCTCCACCAAACAGGACAAGCTTGCATCTGTTATAGTTTTGGAGAAAAATGTGTTCATTTCATGTATGCGCGAAATGCCTTAAAAATGGCTTTAAAATGGATTTGGAGCATGGAGACGATTATCTCGGGATTGCAAGATAACCAAACAAAACTTTTAGTGGATTTCTACTTATTTTATTAAATATCATCTCCACCAAACAGGACAAGCTTGCATCTGTTATAGTTTTGGAGAAAAATGTGTTCATTTCATGTATGCGCGAAATGCCTTAAAAATGGCTTTAAAATGGATTTGGAGCATGGAGACGATTATCTCGAGATTGCAAGATAACCAAACAAAATTTTTAGTGGATTTCTACTTATTTTATTAAATATCATCTCCACCAAACAGGACAAGCTTGCATCTGTTATAGTTTTGGAGAAAAATGTGTTCATTTCATTTATGCGCGAAATGCCTTAAAAATGGCTTTAAAATGGATTTGGAGCATGGAGACGATTATCTCGGAATTGCAAGATAACCAAACAAAACTTTTAGTGGATTTCTACTTATTTTATTAAATATCATCTCCACCAAACAGGACAAGCTTGCATCTGTTAAAGTTTTGGAGAAAAAAATGTGTTCATTTCATGTATGCGCGAAATGCCTTAAAAATGGCTTTAAAATGGATTTGGAGCATGGAGACGATTATCTCAGGATTGCAAGATAACCAAACAAAACTTTTAGTGGATTTCTACTTATTTTATTAAATATCATCTCCACCAAACAGGACAAGCTTGCATCTGTTATAGTTTTGGAGAAAAATGTGTTCATTTCATGTATGCGCGAAATGCCTTAAAAATGGCTTTAAAATGGATTTGGAGCATGGAGACGATTATCTCGGGATTGCAAGATAACCAAACAAAACTTTTAGTGGATTTCTACTTATTTTATTAAATATCATCTCCACCAAACAGGACAAGCTTGCATCTGTTATAGTTTTGGAGAAAAATGTGTTCATTTCATTTATGCGCGAAATGCCTTAGAAATGGGTTTTAATAGCATTTGAAGCATGGAGACGATTATCTCGAGATTGCAAGATAACCAAACAAAACTTTTAGTGGATTTCTACTTATTTTATTAAATATCATCTCCACCAAACAGGACAAGCTTGCATCTGTTATAGTTTTGGAGAAAAATGTGTTCATTTCATGTATGCGCGAAATGCCTTAAAAATGGCTTTAAAATGGATTTGGAGCATGGAGACGATTATCTCGGGATTGCAAGATAACCAAACAAACCTTTTAGTGGATTTCTACTTATTTTATTAAATATCATCTCCACCAAACAGGACAAGCTTGCATCTGTTATAGTTTTGGAGAAAAATGTGTTCATTTCATGTATGCGCGAAATGCCTTAAAAATAGCTTTAAAATGGATTTGGAGCATGGAGACGATTATCTCGGGATTGCAAGATAACCAAACAAAACTTTTAGTGGATTTCTACTTATTTTATTAAATATCATCTCCACCAAACAGGACAAGCTTGCATCTGTTATAGTTTTGGAGAAAAATGTGTTCATTTCATTTATGCGCGAAATGCTTTAGAAATGGCTTTAAAATGGATTTGGAGCATGGAGATGATTATCTCGGGATTGCAAGATAACCAAACAAAACTTTTAGTGGATTTCTACTTATTTTATTAAATATCATCTCCACCAAACAGGACAAGCTTGCATCTGTTATAGTTTTGGAGAAAAATGTGTTCATTTCATTTATGCGCGAAATGCCTTAGAAATGGCTTTAAAATGGATTTGGAGCGTGGAGACGATTATCTCGGGATTGCAAGATAACCAAACAAAACTTTTAGTGGATTTCTACTTATTTTATTAAATATCATCTCCACCAAACAGGACAAGCTTGCATCTGTTATAGTTTTGGAGAAAAATGTGTTCATTTCATGTATGCGCGAAATGCCTTAAAAATGGCTTTAAAATGGATTTGGAGCATGGAGACGATTATCTCGAGATTGCAAGATAACCAAACAAAATTTTTAGTGGATTTCTACTTATTTTATTAAATATCATCTCCACCAAACAGGACAAGCTTGCATCTGTTATAGTTTTGGAGAAAAATGTGTTCATTTCATTTATGCGCGAAATGCCTTAGAAATGGCTTTAAAATGGATTTGGAGCATGGAGACGATTATCTCGGGATTGCAAGATAACCAAACAAAACTTTTAGTGGATTTCTACTTATTTTATTAAATATCATCTCCACCAAACAGGACAAGCTTGCATCTGTTATAGTTTTGGAGAAAAATGTGTTCATTTCATTTATGCGCGAAATGCCTTAGAAATGGGTTTTAATAGCATTTGAAGCATGGAGACGATTATCTCGAGATTGCAAGATAACCAAACAAAACTTTTAGTGGATTTCTACTTATTTTATTAAATATCATCTCCACCAAACAGGACAAGCTTGCATCTGTTATAGTTTTGGAGAAAAATGTGTTCATTTCATGTATGCGCGAAATGCCTTAAAAATGCATGAAATGAACACATTTTTTTCTCCAAAACTTTAACAGATGCAAGCTTGTCCTGTTTGGTGGAGATGATATTTAATAAAATAAGTAGAAATCCACTAAAAGTTTTGTTTGGTTATCTTGCAATCCCGAGATAATCGTCTCCATGCTCCAAATCAATTTTAAAGCCATTTTTAAGGCATTTCGCGCATAAATGAAATGAACACATTTTTCTCCAAAACTATAACAGATGCAAGCTTGTCCTGTTTGGTGGAGATGATATTTAATAAAATAAGTAGAAATCCACTAAAAGTTTTGTTTGGTTATCTTGCAATCCCGAGATAATCGTCTCCATGCTCCAAATCCATTTTAAAGCCATTTTTAAGGCATTTCGCGCATACATGAAATGAACACATTTTTCTCCAAAACTATAACAGATGCAAGCTTGTCCTGTTTGGTGGAGATGATATTTAATAAAATAAGTAGAAATCCACTAAAAGTTTTGTTTGGTTATCTTGCAATCCCGAGATAATCGTCTCCATGCTCCAAATCCATTTTAAAGCCATTTTTAAGGCATTTCGCGCATACATGAAATGAACACATTTTTCTCCAAAACTATAACAGATGCAAGCTTGTCCTGTTTGGTGGAGATGATATTTAATAAAATAAGTAGAAATCCACTAAAAGTTTTGTTTGGTTATCTTGCAATCTCGAGATAATCGTCTCCATGCTTCAAATGCTATTAAAACCCATTTCTAAGGCATTTCGCGCATAAATGAAATGAACACATTTTTCTCCAAAACTATAACAGATGCAAGCTTGTCCTGTTTGGTGGAGATGATATTTAATAAAATAAGTAGAAATCCACTAAAAGTTTTGTTTTGTTATCTTGCAATCCCGAGATAATTGTCTCCATGCACCAAATCCATTTTAAAGCCATTTTTAAGGCATTTCGCGCATACATGAAGTGAACACATTTTTCTCCAAAACTATAACAGATGCAAGCTTGTCCTGTTTGGTGGAGATGATATTTAATAAAATAAGTAGAAATCCACTAAAAGTTTTGTTTGGTTATCTTGCAATCTCGAGATAATCGTCTCCATGCTTCAAATGCTATTAAAACCCATTTCTAAGGCATTTCGCGCATAAATGAAATGAACACATTTTTCTCCAAAACTATAACAGATGCAAGCTTGTCCTGTTTGGTGGAGATGATATTTAATAAAATAAGTAGAAATCCACTAAAACTTTTGTTTGGTTATCTTGCAATCCCGAGATAATCGTCTCCATGCTCCAAATCCATTTTAAAGCCATTTTTAAGGCATTTCGCGCATACATGAAATGAACACATTTTTCTCCAAAACTATAACAGATGCAAGCTTGTCCTGTTTGGTGGAGATGATATTTAATAAAATAAGTAGAAATCCACTAAAAGTTTTGTTTGGTTATCTTGCAATCCAGAGATAATCGTCTCCATGCTCCAAATCCATTTTAAAGCCATTTTTAAGGCATTTCGCGCATACATGAAATGAACACATTTTTCTCCAAAACTATAACAGATGCAAGCTTGTCCTGTTTGGTGGAGATGATATTTAATAAAATAAGTAGAAATCCACTAAAAGTTTTGTTTGGTTATCTTGCAATCCCGAGATAATCGTCTCCATGCTCCAAATCCATTTTAAAGCCAATTTTAAGGCATTTCGCGCATACATGAAATGAACACATTTTTCTCCAAAACTATAACAGATGCAAGCTTGTCCTGTTTGGTGGAGATGATATTTAATAAAATAAGTAGAAATCCACTAAAAGTTTTGTTTGGTTATCTTGCAATCCCGAGATAATCGTCTCCATGCTCCAAATCCATTTTAAAGCCATTTTTAAGGCATTTCGCGCATACATGAAATGAACACATTTTTCTCCAAAACTATAACAGATGCAAGCTTGTCCTGTTTGGTGGAGATGATATTTAATCAAATAAGTAGAAATCCACTAAAAGTTTTGTTTGGTTATCTTGCAATCTCGAGATAATCGTCTCCATGCTTCAAATGCTATTAAAACCCATTTCTAAGGCATTTCGCGCATAAATGAAATGAACACATTTTTCTCCAAAACTATAACAGATGCAAGCTTGTCCTGTTTGGTGGAGATGATATTTAATAAAATAAGTAGAAATCCACTAAAAGTTTTGTTTTGTTATCTTGCAATCGCGAGATAATTGTCTCCATGCACCAAATCCATTTTAAAGCCATTTTTAAGGCATTTCGCGCATACATGAAGTGAAAACATTTTTCTCCAAAACTATAACAGATGCAAGCTTGTCCTGTTTGGTGGAGATGATATTTAATAAAATAAGTAGAAATCCACTAAAAGTTTTGTTTGGTTATCTTGCAATCTCGAGATAATCGTCACCATGCTTCAAATGCTATTAAAACCCATTTCTAAGGCATTTCGCGCATAAATGAAATGAACACATTTTTCTCCAAAACTATAACAGATGCAAGCTTGTCCTGTTTGGTGGAGATGATATTTAATAAAATAAATAGAAATCCACTAAAAGTTTTGTTTGGTTATCTTGCAATCCCGAGATAATCGTCTCCATGCTCCAAATCCATTTTAAAGCCATTTCTAAGGCATTTCGCGCATAAATGAAATGAACACATTTTTCTCCACAACTATAACAGATGCAAGCTTGTCCTGTTTGGTGGAGATGATATTTAATAAAATAAGTAGAAATCCACTAAAAGTTTTGTTTGGTTATCTTGCAATCCCGAGATAATCGTCTCCATGCTCCAAATCCATTTTAAAGCCATTTTTAAGGCATTTCGCGCATACATGAAATGAACACATTTTTCTCCAAAACTATAACAGATGCAAGCTTGTCCTGTTTGGTGGAGATGATATTTAATAAAATAAGTAGAAATCCACTAAAATTTTTGTTTGGTTATCTTGCAATCCCGAGATAATCGTCTCCATGCTCCAAATCCATTTTAAAGCCATTTTTAAGGCATTTCGCGCATACATGAAATGAACACATTTTTCTCCAAAACTATAACAGATGCAAGCTTGTCCTGTTTGGTGGAGATAATATTTAATAAAATAAGTAGAAATCCACTAAAAGTTTTGTTTGGTTATCTTGCAATCCCGAGATAATGGTCTCCATGCTCCAAATCCATTTTAAAGCCATTTTTAAGGCATTTCGCGCATACATGAAATGAACACATTTTTCTCCAAAACTATAACAGATGCAAGCTTGTCCTGTTTGGTGGAGATGATATTTAATAAAATAAGTAGAAATCCACTAAAAGTTTTGTTTGGTTATCTTGCAATCCCGAGATAATCGTCTCCATGCTCCAAATCCATTTTAAAGCCATTTTTAAGGCATTTCGCGCATACATGAAATGAACACATTTTTCTCCAAAACTAAGATGCAAGCTTGTCCTGTTTGGTGGAGATAATATTTAATAAAATAAGTAGAAATCTACTAAAAGTTTCGTTTGTTTATATTGCCATCCTGAGATAATCGTCTCCATGCTCCAAATCCATTTTAAAGCCATTTCAAAGGCATTTTGCGCATACATGAAATGAACACATTTTTCTCCAAAACTATAACACATGCAAGCTTGTCCTGTTTGGTGGAGATGATATTTAATAAAATAAGTAGAAATCCACTAAAAGTTTTGTTTGGTTATCTTGCAATCCCGAGATAATCGTCTCCATGCTCCAAATCCATTTTAAAGCCATTTTTAAGGCATTTCGCGCATACATGAAATGAACACATTTTTCTCCAAAACTATAACAGATGCAAGCTTGTCCTGTTTGGTGGAGATGATATTTAATAAAATAAGTAGAAATCCACTAAAAGTTTTGTTTGGTTATCTTGCAATCCCGAGATAATCGTCTCCATGCTCCAAATCCATTTTAAAGCCATTTTTAAGGCATTTCGCGCATACATGAAATGAACACATTTTTCTCCAAAACTATAACAGATGCAAGCTTGTCCTGTTTGGTGGAGATGATATTTAATAAAATAAGTAGAAATCCACTAAAAGTTTTGTTTGGTTATCTTGCAATCCCGAGATAATCGTCTCCATGCTCCAAATCCATTTTAAAGCCATTTTTAAGGCATTTCGCGCATACATGAAATGAACACATTTTTCTCCAAAACTATAACAGATGCAAGCTTGTCCTGTTTGGTGGAGATAATATTTAATAAAATAAGTAGATATCTACTAAAAGTTTCGTTTGTTTATATTGCCATCCTGAGATAATCGTCTCCATGCTCCAAATCCATTTTAAAGCCATTTCAAAGGCATTTTGCGCATACATGAAATGAACACATTTTTCTCCAAAACTATAACACATGCAAGCTTGTCCTGTTTGGTGGAGATGATATTTAATAAAATAAGTAGAAATCCACTAAAAGTTTTGTTTGGTTATATTGCAATCCCGAGATAATCGTCTCCATGCTCCAAATCCATTTTAAAGCCATTTTTAAGGCATTTCGCGCATACATGAAATGAACACATTTTTCTCCAAAACTATAACAGATGCAAGCTTGTCCTGTTTGGTGGAGATGATATTTAATAAAATAAGTAGAAATCCACTAAATGTTTTGTTTGGTTATCTTGCAATCCCGAGATAATCGTCTCCATGCTCCAAATCCATTTTAAAGCCATTTCAAAGGCATTTTGCGCATACATGAAATGAACACATTTTTCTCCAAAACTATAACACATGCAAGCTTGTCCTGTTTGGTGGAGATGATATTTAATAAAATAAGTAGAAATCCACTAAAAGTTTTGTTTGGTTATATTGCAATCCCGAGATAATCGTCTCCATGCTCCAAATCCATTTTAAAGCCATTTTTAAGGCATTTTGCGCATACATGAAATGAACACATTTTTCTCCAAAACTATAACAGATGCAAGCTAGTCCTGTTTGGTGGAGATGATATTTAATAAAATAAGTAGAAATCCACTAAAAGTTTTGTTTGGTTATCTTGCAATCCCGAGATAATCGTCTCCATGCTCCAAATCCATTTTAAAGCCATTTTTAAGGCATTTCGCGCATACATGAAATGAACACATTTTTCTCCAAAACTATAACAGATGCAAGCTTGTCCTGTTTGGTGGAGATAATATTTAATAAAATAAGTAGAAATCTACTAAAAGTTTCGTTTGTTTATATTGCCATCCTGAGATAATCGTCTCCATGCTCCAAATCCATTTTAAAGCCATTTCAAAGGCATTTTGCGCATACATGAAATGAACACATTTTTCTCCAAAACTATAACACATGCAAGCTTGTCCTGTTTGGTGGAGATGATATTTAATAAAATAAGTAGAAATCCACTAAAAGTTTTGTTTGGTTATCTTGCAATCCCGAGATAATCGTCTCAATGCTCCAAATCCATTTTAAAGCCATTTTTAAGGCATTTCGCGCATACATGAAATGAACACATTTTTCTTCAAAACTATAACAGATGCAAGCTTGTCCTGTTTGGTGGAGATGATATTTAATAAAATAAGTAGAAATCCACTAAAAGTTTTGTTTGGTTATCCTGCAATCCCGAGATAATCGTCTCCATGCTCCATATCCATTTTAAAGCCATTTTTAAGGCATTTCGCGCATACATGAAATGAACACATTTTTCTCCAAAACTATAACAGATGCAAGCTTGTCCTGTTTGGTGGAGATAATATTTAATAAAATAAGTAGAAATCTACTAAAAGTTTCGTTTGTTTATATTGCCATCCTGAGATAATCGTCTCCATGCTCCAAATCCATTTTAAAGCCATTTCAAAGGCATTTTGCGCATACATGAAATGAACACATTTTTCTCCAAAACTATAACACATGCAAGCTTGTCCTGTTTGGTGGAGATGATATTTAATAAAATAAGTAGAAATCCACTAAAAGTTTTGTTTGGTTATCTTGCAATCCCGAGATAATCGTCTCCATGCTCCAAATCCATTTTAAAGCCATTTTTAAGGCATTTCGCGCATACATGAAATGAACACATTTTTCTCCAAAACTATAACAGATGCAAGCTTGTCCTGTTTGGTGGAGATGATATTTAATAAAATAAGTAGAAATCCACTAAATGTTTTGTTTGGTTATCTTGCAATCCCGAGATAATCGTCTCCATGCTCCAAATCCATTTTAAAGCCATTTCAAAGGCATTTTGCGCATACATGAAATGAACACATTTTTCTCCAAAACTATAACACATGCAAGCTTGTCCTGTTTGGTGGAGATGATATTTAATAAAATAAGTAGAAATCCACTAAAAGTTTTGTTTGGTTATATTGCAATCCCGAGATAATCGTCTCCATGCTCCAAATCCATTTTAAAGCCATTTTTAAGGCATTTTGCGCATACATGAAATGAACACATTTTTCTCCAAAACTATAACAGATGCAAGCTAGTCCTGTTTGGTGGAGATGATATTTAATAAAATAAGTAGAAATCCACTAAAAGTTTTGTTTGGTTATCTTGCAATCCCGAGATAATCGTCTCCATGCTCCAAATCCATTTTAAAGCCATTTTTAAGGCATTTCGCGCATACATGAAATGAACACATTTTTCTCCAAAACTATAACAGATGCAAGCTTGTCCTGTTTGGTGGAGATAATATTTAATAAAATAAGTAGAAATCTACTAAAAGTTTCGTTTGTTTATATTGCCATCCTGAGATAATCGTCTCCATGCTCCAAATCCATTTTAAAGCCATTTCAAAGGCATTTTGCGCATACATGAAATGAACACATTTTTCTCCAAAACTATAACACATGCAAGCTTGTCCTGTTTGGTGGAGATGATATTTAATAAAATAAGTAGAAATCCACTAAAAGTTTTGTTTGGTTATCTTGCAATCCCGAGATAATCGTCTCAATGCTCCAAATCCATTTTAAAGCCATTTTTAAGGCATTTCGCGCATACATGAAATGAACACATTTTTCTCCAAAACTATAACAGATGCAAGCTTGTCCTGTTTGGTGGAGATGATATTTAATAAAATAAGTAGAAATCCACTAAATGTTTTGTTTGGTTATCTTGCAATCCCGAGATAATCGTCTCCATGCTCCAAATCCATTTTAAAGCCATTTCAAAGGCATTTTGCGCATACATGAAATGAACACATTTTTCTCCAAAACTATAACACATGCAAGCTTGTCCTGTTTGGTGGAGATGATATTTAATAAAATAAGTAGAAATCCACTAAAAGTTTTGTTTGGTTATATTGCAATCCCGAGATAATCGTCTCCATGCTCCAAATCCATTTTAAAGCCATTTTTAAGGCATTTTGCGCATACATGAAATGAACACATTTTTCTCCAAAACTATAACAGATGCAAGCTAGTCCTGTTTGGTGGAGATGATATTTAATAAAATAAGTAGAAATCCACTAAAAGTTTTGTTTGGTTATCTTGCAATCCCGAGATAATCGTCTCCATGCTCCAAATCCATTTTAAAGCCATTTTTAAGGCATTTCGCGCATACATGAAATGAACACATTTTTCTCCAAAACTATAACAGATGCAAGCTTGTCCTGTTTGGTGGAGATAATATTTAATAAAATAAGTAGAAATCTACTAAAAGTTTCGTTTGTTTATATTGCCATCCTGAGATAATCGTCTCCATGCTCCAAATCCATTTTAAAGCCATTTCAAAGGCATTTTGCGCATACATGAAATGAACACATTTTTCTCCAAAACTATAACACATGCAAGCTTGTCCTGTTTGGTGGAGATGATATTTAATAAAATAAGTAGAAATCCACTAAAAGTTTTGTTTGGTTATCTTGCAATCCCGAGATAATCGTCTCAATGCTCCAAATCCATTTTAAAGCCATTTTTAAGGCATTTCGCGCATACATGAAATGAACACATTTTTCTCCAAAACTATAACAGATGCAAGCTTGTCCTGTTTGGTGGAGATGATATTTAATAAAATAAGTAGAAATCCACTAAAAGTTTTGTTTGGTTATCCTGCAATCCCGAGATAATCGTCTCCATGCTCCATATCCATTTTAAAGCCATTTTTAAGGCATTTCGCGCATACATGAAATGAACACATTTTTCTCCAAAACTATAACAGATGCAAGCTTGTCCTGTTTGGTGGAGATAATATTTAATAAAATAAGTAGAAATCTACTAAAAGTTTCGTTTGTTTATATTGCCATCCTGAGATAATCGTCTCCATGCTCCAAATCTATTTTAAAGCCATTTCAAAGGCATTTTGCGCATACATGAAATGAACACATTTTTCTCCAAAACTATAACACATGCAAGCTTGTCCTGTTTGGTGGAGATGATATTTAATAAAATAAGTAGAAAACCACTAAAAGTTTTGTTTGGTTATCTTGCCATCCCGAGATAATCGTCTCCATGCTCCAAATCCATTTTAAAGCCATTTTTAAGGCATTTCGCGCATACATGAAATGAACACATTTTTCTCCAAAACTATAACAGATGCAAGCTTGTCCTGTTTGGTGGAGATGACATTTAATAAAATAAGTAGAAATCCACTAAAAGTTTTGTTTGGTTATCTTGCAATCCCGAGATAATCGTCTCCATGCTCCAAATCCATTTTAAAGCCATTTCAAAGGCATTTTGCGCATACATGAAATGAACACATTTTTCTCCAAAACTATAACACATGCAAGCTTGTCCTGTTTGGTGGAGATGATATTTAATAAAATAAGTAGAAATCCACTAAAAGTTTTGTTTGGTTATCTTGCAATCCCGAGATAATCGTCTCCATGCTCCAAATCCATTTTAAAGCCATTTTTAAGGCATTTCGCGCATACATGAAATGAACACATTTTTCTCCAAAACTATAACAGATGCAAGCTTGTCCTGTTTGGTGGAGATGATATTTAATAAAATAAGTAGAAATCCACTAAAAGTTTTGTTTGGTTATCTTGCAATCCCGAGATAATCGTCTCCATGCTCCAAATCCATTTTAAAGCCATTTTTAAGGCATTTCGCGCATACATGAAATGAACACATTTTTCTCCAAAACTATAACAGATGCAAGCTTGTCCTGTTTGGTGGAGATGATATTTAATAAAATAAGTAGAAATCCACTAAAAGTTTTGTTTGGTTATCTTGCAATCCCGAGATAATCGTCTCCATGCTCCAAATCCATTTTAAAGCCATTTTTAAGGCATTTCGCGCATACATGAAATGAACACATTTTTCTCCAAAACTATAACAGATGCAAGCTTGTCCTGTTTGGTGGAGATGATATTTAATAAAATAAGTAGAAATCCACTAAAAGTTTTGTTTGGTTATATTGCAATCCCGAGATAATCGTCTTCATGCTCCAAATCCATTTTAAAGCCATTTTTAAGGCATTTCGCGCATACATGAAATGAACACATTTTTCTCCAAAACTATAACAGATGCAAGCTTGTCCTGTTTGGTGGAGATGATATTTAATAAAATAAGTAGAAATCCACTAAAAGTTTTGTTTGGTTATCTTGCAATCCCGAGATAATCGTCTCCATGCTCCAAATCCATTTTAAAGCCATTTTTAAGGCATTTCGCGCATACATGAAATGAACACATTTTTCTCCAAAACTATAACAGATGCAAGCTTGTCCTGTTTGGTGGAGATAATATTTAATAAAATAAGTAGAAATCTACTAAAAGTTTCGTTTGTTTATATTGCCATCCTGAGATAATCGTCTCCATGCTCCAAATCCATTTTAAAGCCATTTCAAAGGCATTTTGCGCATACATGAAATGAACACATTTTTCTCCAAAACTATAACACATGCAAGCTTGTCCTGTTTGGTGGAGATGATGTTTAATAAAATAAGTAGAAATCCACTAAAAGTTTTGTTTGGTTATCTTGCAATCCCGAGATAATCGTCTCCATGCTCCAAATCCATTTTAAAGCCATTTTTAAGGCATTTCGCGCATACATGAAATGAACACATTTTTCTCCAAAACTATAACAGATGCAAGCTTGTCCTGTTTGGTGGAGATGATATTTAATAAAATAAGTAGAAATCCACTAAAAGTTTTGTTTGGTTATCTTGCAATCCCGAGATAATCGTCTCCATGCTCCAAATCCATTTTAAAGCCATTTCAAAGGCATTTTGCGCATACATGAAATGAACACATTTTTCTCCAAAACTATAACACATGCAAGCTTGTCCTGTTTGGTGGAGATGATATTTAATAAAATAAGTAGAAATCCACTAAAAGTTTTGTTTGGTTATCTTGCAATCCCGAGATAATCGTCTCCATGCTCCAAATCCATTTTAAAGCCATTTTTAAGGCATTTCGCGCATACATGAAATTAACACATTTTTCTCCAAAACTATAACAGATGCAAGCTTGTCCTGTTTGGTGGAGATGATATTTAATAAAATAAGTAGAAATCCACTAAAAGTTTTGTTTGGTTATCTTGCAATCCCGAGATAATCGTCTCCATGCTCCAAATCCATTTTAAAGCCATTTTTAAGGCATTTCGCGCATACATGAAATGAACACATTTTTCTCCAATACTATAACAGATGCAAGCTTGTCCTGTTTGGTGGAGATGATATTTAATAAAATAAGTAGAAATTCACTAAAAGTTTTGTTTGGTTATCTTGCAATCCCGAGATAATCGTCTCCATGCTCCAAATCCATTTTAAAGCCATTTTTAAGGCATTTCGCGCATACATGAAATGAACACATTTTTCTCCAAAACTATAACAGATGCAAGCTTGTCCTGTTTGGTGGAGATGATATTTAATAAAATCAGTAGAAATCCACTAAAAGTTTTGTTTGGTTATCTTGCAATCCCGAGATAATCGTCTCCATGCTCCAAATCCATTTTAAAGCCATTTTTAAGCCATTTCGCGCATACATGAAATGAACACATTTTTCTCCAAAACTATAACAGATGCAAGCTTGTCCTGTTTGGTGGAGATGATATTTAATAAAATAAGTAGAAATCCACTAAAAGTTTTGTTTGGTTATCTTGCAATCCCGAGATAATCGTCTCCATGCTCCAAATCCATTTTAAAGCCATTTTTAAGGCATTTCGCGCATACATGAAATGAACACATTTTTCTCCAAAACTATAACAGATGCAAGCTTGTCCTGTTTGGTGGAGATCATATTTAATAAAATAAGTAGAAATCTACTAAAAGTTTCTTTTGTTTATATTGCCATCCTGAGATAATCGTCTCCATGCTCCAAATCCATTTTAAAGCCATTTCAAAGGCATTTTGCGCATACATGAAATGAACACATTTTTCTCCAAAACTATAACACATGCAAGCTTGTCCTGTTTGGTGGAGATGATATTTAATAAAATAAGTAGAAAACCACTAAAAGTTTTGTTTGGTTATCTTGCAATCCCGAGATAATCGTCTCCATGCTCCAAATCCATTTTAAAGCCATTTTTAAGGCATTTCGCGCATACATGAAATGAACACATTTTTCTCCAAAACTATAACAGATGCAAGCTTGTCCTGTTTGGTGGAGATGATATTTAATAAAATAAGTAGAAATCCACTAAAAGTTTTGTTTGGTTATCTTGCAATCCCGAGATAATCGTCTCCATGCTCCAAATCCATTTTAAAGCCATTTCAAAGGCATTTTGCGCATACATGAAATGAACACATTTTTCTCCAAAACTATAACACATGCAAGCTTGTCCTGTTTGGTGGAGATGATATTTAATAAAATAAGTAGAAATCCACTAAAAGTTTTGTTTGGTTATCTTGCAATCCCGAGATAATCGTCTCCATGCTCCAAATCCATTTTAAAGCCATTTTTAAGGCATTTCGCGCATACATGAAATGAACACATTTTTCTCCAAAACTATAACAGATGCAAGCTTGTCCTGTTTGGTGGAGATGATATTTAATAAAATAAGTAGAAATCCACTAAAAGTTTTGTTTGGTTATCTTGCAATCCCGAGATAATCGTCTCCATGCTCCAAATCCATTTTAAAGCCATTTTTAAGGCATTTCGCGCATACATGAAATGAACACATTTTTCTCCAAAACTATAACAGATGCAAGCTTGTCCTGTTTGGTGGAGATGATATTTAATAAAATAAGTAGAAATCCACTAAAAGTTTTGTTTGGTTATCTTGCAATCCCGAGATAATCGTCTCCATGCTCCAAATCCATTTTAAAGCCATTTTTAAGGCATTTCGCGCATACATGAAATGAACACATTTTTCTCCAAAACTATAACAGATGCAAGCTTGTCCTGTTTGGTGGAGATGATATTTAATAAAATAAGTAGAAATCCACTAAAAGTTTTGTTTGGTTATCTTGCAATCCCGAGATAATCGTCTCCATGCTCCAAATCCATTTTAAAGCCATTTTTAAGGCATTTCGCGCATACATGAAATGAACACATTTTTCTCCAAAACTATAACAGATGCAAGCTTGTCCTGTTTGGTGGAGATAATATTTAATAAAATAAGTAGAAATCTACTAAAAGTTTCGTTTGTTTATATTGCCATCCTGAGATAATCGTCTCCATGCTCCAAATCCATTTTAAAGCCATTTCAAAGGCATTTTGCGCATACATGAAATGAACACATTTTTCTCCAAAACTATAACACATGCAAGCTTGTCCTGTTTGGTGGAGATGATATTTAATAAAATAAGTAGAAATCCACTAAAAGTTTTGTTTGGTTATCTTGCAATCCCGAGATAATCGTCTCCATGCTCCAAATCCATTTTAAAGCCATTTTTAAGGCATTTCGCGCATACATGAAATGAACACATTTTTCTCCAAAACTATAACAGATGCAAGCTTGTCCTGTTTGGTGGAGATGATATTTAATAAAATAAGTAGAAATCCACTAAAAGTTTTGTTTGGTTATCTTGCAATCCCGAGATAATCGTCTCCATGCTCCAAATCCATTTTAAAGCCATTTTTAAGGCATTTCGCGCATACATGAAATGAACACATTTTTCTCCAAAACTATAACAGATGCAAGCTTGTCCTGTTTGGTGGAGATGATATTTAATAAAATAAGTAGAAATCCACTAAAAGTTTTGTTTGGTTATCTTGCAATCCCGAGATAATCGTCTCCATGCTCCAAATCCATTTTAAAGCCATTTTTAAGGCATTTCGCGCATACATGAAATGAACACATTTTTCTCCAAAACTATAACAGATGCAAGCTTGTCCTGTTTGGTGGAGATGATATTTAATAAAATAAGTAGAAATCCACTAAAAGTTTTGTTTGGTTATCTTGCAATCCCGAGATAATCGTCTCCATGCTCCAAATCCATTTTAAAGCCATTTTTAAGGCATTTCGCGCATACATGAAATGAACACATTTTTCTCCAAAACTATAACAGATGCAAGCTTGTCCTGTTTGGTGGAGATGATATTTAATAAAATAAGTAGAAATCCACTAAAAGTTTTGTTTGGTTATCTTGCAATCCCGAGATAATCGTCTCCATGCTCCAAATCCATTTTAAAGCCATTTTTAAGGCATTTCGCGCATACATGAAATGAACACATTTTTCTCCAAAACTATAACAGATGCAAGCTTGTCCTGTTTGGTGGAGATGATATTTAATAAAATAAGTAGAAATCCACTAAAAGTTTTGTTTGGTTATCTTGCAATCCCGAGATAATCGTCTCCATGCTCCAAATCCATTTTAAAGCCATTTTTAAGGCATTTCGCGCATACATGAAATGAACACATTTTTCTCCAAAACTATAACAGATGCAAGCTTGTCCTGTTTGGTGGAGATAATATTTAATAAAATAAGTAGAAATCTACTAAAAGTTTCGTTTGTTTATATTGCCATCCTGAGATAATCGTCTCCATGCTCCAAATCCATTTTAAAGCCATTTCAAAGGCATTTTGCGCATACATGAAATGAACACATTTTTCTCCAAAACTATAACACATGCAAGCTTGTCCTGTTTGGTGGAGATGATATTTAATAAAATAAGTAGAAATCCACTAAAAGTTTTGTTTGGTTATCTTGCAATCCCGAGATAATCGTCTCCATGCTCCAAATCCATTTTAAAGCCATTTTTAAGGCATTTCGCGCATACATGAAATGAACACATTTTTCTCCAAAACTATAACAGATGCAAGCTTGTCCTGTTTGGTGGAGATGATATTTAATAAAATAAGTAGAAATCCACTAAAAGTTTTGTTTGGTTATCTTGCAATCCCGAGATAATCGTCTCCATGCTCCAAATCCATTTTAAAGCCATTTTTAAGGCATTTCGCGCATACATGAAATGAACACATTTTTCTCCAAAACTATAACAGATGCAAGCTTGTCCTGTTTGGTGGAGATGATATTTAATAAAATAAGTAGAAATCCACTAAAAGTTTTGTTTGGTTATCTTGCAATCCCGAGATAATCGTCTCCATGCTCCAAATCCATTTTAAAGCCATTTTTAAGGCATTTCGCGCATACATGAAATGAACACATTTTTCTCCAAAACTATAACAGATGCAAGCTTGTCCTGTTTGGTGGAGATGATATTTAATAAAATAAGTAGAAATCCACTAAAAGTTTTGTTTGGTTATCTTGCAATCCCGAGATAATCGTCTCCATGCTCCAAATCCATTTTAAAGCCATTTTTAAGGCATTTCGCGCATACATGAAATGAACACATTTTTCTCCAAAACTATAACAGATGCAAGCTTGTCCTGTTTGGTGGAGATGATATTTAATAAAATAAGTAGAAATCCACTAAAAGTTTTGTTTGGTTATCTTGCAATCCCGAGATAATCGTCTCCATGCTCCAAATCCATTTTAAAGCCATTTTTAAGGCATTTCGCGCATACATGAAATGAACACATTTTTCTCCAAAACTATAACAGATGCAAGCTTGTCCTGTTTGGTGGAGATGATATTTAATAAAATAAGTAGAAATCCATCAAAAGTTTTGTTTGGTTATCTTGCAATCCCGAGATAATCGTCTCCATGCTCCAAATCCATTTTAAAGCCATTTTTAAGGCATTTCGCGCATACATGAAATGAACACATTTTTCTCCAAAACTATAACAGATGCAAGCTTGTCCTGTTTGGTGGAGATGATATTTAATAAAATAAGTAGAAATCCACTAAAAGTTTTGTGTGGTTATCTTGCAATCCCGAGATAATCGTCTCCATGCTCCAAATCCATTTTAAAGCCATTTTTAAGGCATTTCGCGCATACATGAAATGAACACATTTTTCTCCAAAACTATAACAGATGCAAGCTTGTCCTGTTTGGTGGAGATGATATTTAATAAAATAAGTAGAAATCCACTAAAAGTTTTGTTTGGTTATCTTGCAATCCCGAGATAATCGTCTCCATGCTCCAAATCCATTTTAAAGCCATTTTTAAGGCATTTCGCGCATACATGAAATGAACACATTTTTCTCCAAAACTATAACAGATGCAAGCTTGTCCTGTTTGGTGGAGATGATATTTAATAAAATAAGTAGAAATCTACTAAAAGTTTCGTTTGTTTATATTGCCATCCTGAGATAATCGTCTCCATGCTCCAAATCCATTTTAAAGCCATTTCAAAGGCATTTTGCGCATACATGAAATGAACACATTTTTCTCCAAAACTATAACACATGCAAGCTTGTCCTGTTTGGTGGAGATGATATTTAATAAAATAAGTAGAAATCCACTAAAAGTTTTGTTTGGTTATCTTGCAATCCCGAGATAATCGTCTCCATGCTCCAAATCCATTTTAAAGCCATTTTTAAGGCATTTCGCGCATACATGAAATGAACACATTTTTCTCCAAAACTATAACAGATGCAAGCTTGTCCTGTTTGGTGGAGATGATATTTAATAAAATAAGTAGAAATCTACTAAAAGTTTCGTTTGTTTATATTGCCATCCTGAGATAATCGTCTCCATGCTCCAAATCCATTTTAAAGCCATTTCAAAGGCATTTTGCGCATACATGAAATGAACACATTTTTCTCCAAAACTATAACACATGCAAGCTTGTCCTGTTTGGTGGAGATGATATTTAATAAAATAAGTAGAAATCCACTAAAAGTTTTGTTTGGTTATCTTGCAATCCCGAGATAATCGTCTCCATGCTCCAAATCCATTTTAAAGCCATTTTTAAGGCATTTCGCGCATACATGAAATGAACACATTTTTCTCCAAAACTATAACAGATGCAAGCTTGTCCTGTTTGGTGGAGATGATATTTAATAAAATAAGTAGAAATCCACTAAAAGTTTTGTTTGGTTATCTTGCAATCCCGAGATAATCGTCTCCATGCTCCAAATCCATTTTAAAGCCATTTTTAAGGCATTTCGCGCATACATGAAATGAACACATTTTTCTCCAAAACTATAACAGATGCAAGCTTGTCCTGTTTGGTGGAGATGATATTTAATAAAATAAGTAGAAATCCACTAAAAGTTTTGTTTGGTTATCTTGCAATCCCGAGATAATCGTCTCCATGCTCCAAATCCATTTTAAAGCCATTTCAAAGGCATTTTGCGCATACATGAAATGAACACATTTTTCTCCAAAACTATAACACATGCAAGCTTGTCCTGTTTGGTGGAGATGATATTTAATAAAATAAGTAGAAATCCACTAAAAGTTTTGTTTGGTTATCTTGCAATCCCGAGATAATCGTCTCCATGCTCCAAATCCATTTTAAAGCCATTTTTAAGGCATTTCGCGCATACATGAAATGAACACATTTTTCTCCAAAACTATAACAGATGCAAGCTTGTCCTGTTTGGTGGAGATGATATTTAATAAAATAAGTAGAAATCCACTAAAAGTTTTGTTTGGTTATCTTGCAATCCCGAGATAATCGTCTCCATGCTCCAAATCCATTTTAAAGCCATTTTTAAGGCATTTCGCGCATACATGAAATGAACACATTTTTCTCCAAAACTATAACAGATGAAAGCTTGTCCTGTTTGGTGGAGATGATATTTAATAAAATAAGTAGAAATCCACTAAACGTTTTGTTTGGTTATCTTGCAATCCCGAGATAATCGTCTCCATGCTCCAAATCCATTTTAAAGCCATTTTTAAGGCATTTCGCGCATACATGAAATGAACACATTTTTCTCCAAAACTATAACAGATGCAAGCTTGTCCTGTTTGGTGGAGATGATATTTAATAAAATAAGTAGAAATCCACTAAAAGTTTTGTTTGGTTATCTTGCAATCCCGAGATAATCGTCTCCATGCTCCAAATCCATTTTAAAGCCATTTTTAAGGCATTTCGCGCATACATGAAATGAACACATTTTTCTCCAAAACTATAACAGATGCAAGCTTGTCCTGTTTGGTGGAGATGATATTTAATAAAATAAGTAGAAATCCACTAAAAGTTTTGTTTGGTTATCTTGCAATCCCGAGATAATCGTCTCCATGCTCCAAATCCATTTTAAAGCCATTTTTAAGGCATTTCGCGCATACATGAAATGAACACATTTTTCTCCAAAACTATAACAGATGCAAGCTTGTCCTGTTTGGTGGAGATGATATTTAATAAAATAAGTAGAAATTAACTAAAAGTTTTGTTTGGTTATCTTGCAATCCCGAGATAATCGTCTCCATGCTCCAAATCCATTTTAAAGCCATTTTTAAGGCATTTCGCGCATACATGAAATGAACACATTTTTCTCCAAAACTATAACAGATGCAAGCTTGTCCTGTTTGGTGGAGATAATATTTAATAAAATAAGTAGAAATCTACTAAAAGTTTCGTTTGTTTATATTGCCATCCTGAGATAATCGTCTCCATGCTCCAAATCCATTTTAAAGCCATTTCAAAGGCATTTTGCGCATACATGAAATGAACACATTTTTCTCCAAAACTATAACACATGCAAGCTTGTCCTGTTTGGTGGAGATGATATTTAATAAAATAAGTAGAAATCTACTAAAAGTTTCGTTTGTTTATATTGCCATCCTGAGATAATCGTCTCCATGCTCCAAATCCATTTTAAAGCCATTTCAAAGGCATTTTGCGCATACATGAAATGAACACATTTTTCTCCAAAACTATAACACATGCAAGCTTGTCCTGTTTGGTGGAGATGATATTTAATAAAATAAGTAGAAATCCACTAAAAGTTTTGTTTGGTTATCTTGCAATCCCGAGATAATCGTCTCCATGCTCCAAATCCATTTTAAAGCCATTTTTAAGGCATTTTGCGCATACATGAAATGAACACATTTTTCTCCAAAACTATAACTGATGCAAGCTTGTCCTGTTTGGTGGAGATGATATTTAATAAAATAAGTAGAAATCCACTAAAAGTTTTGTTTGGTTATCTTGCAATCCCGAGATAATCGTCTCCATGCTCCAAATCCATTTTAAAGCCATTTTTAAGGCATTTCGCGCATACATGAAATGAACACATTTTTCTCCAAAACTATAACAGATGCAAGCTTGTCCTGTTTGGTGGAGATGATATTTAATAAAATAAGTAGAAATCCACTAAAAGTTTTGTTTGGTTATCTTGCAATCCCGAGATAATCGTCTCCATGCTCCAAATCCATTTTAAAGCCATTTTTAAGGCATTTCGCGCATACATGAAATGAACACATTTTTCTCCAAAACTATAACAGATGCAAGCTTGTCCTGTTTGGTGGAGATGATATTTAATAAAATAAGTAGAAATCCACTAAAAGTTTTGTTTGGTTATCTTGCAATCCCGAGATAATCGTCTCCATGCTCCAAATCCATTTTAAAGCCATTTTTAAGGCATTTCGCGCATACATGAAATGAACACATTTTTCTCCAAAACTATAACACATGCAAGCTTGTCCTGTTTGGTGGAGATGATATTTAATAAAATAAGTAGAAATCCACTAAAAGTTTTGTTTGGTTATCTTGCAATCCCGAGATAATCGTCTCCATGCTCCAAATCCATTTTAAAGCCATTTTTAAGGCATTTCGCGCATACATGAAATGAACACATTTTTCTCCAAAACTATAACAGATGCAAGCTTGTCCTGTTTGGTGGAGATGATATTTAATAAAATAAGTAGAAATCCACTAAAAGTTTTGTTTGGTTATCTTGCAATCCCGAGATAATCGTCTCCATGCTCCAAATCCATTTTAAAGCCATTTTTAAGGCATTTCGCGCATACATGAAATGAACACATTTTTCTCCAAAACTATAACAGATGCAAGCTTGTCCTGTTTGGTGGAGATGATATTTAATAAAATAAGTAGAAATCCACTAAAAGTTTTGTTTGGTTATCTTGCAATCCCGAGATAATCGTCTCCATGCTCCAAATCCATTTTAAAGCCATTTTTAAGGCATTTCGCGCATACATGAAATGAACACATTTTTCTCCAAAACTATAACAGATGCAAGCTTGTCCTGTTTGGTGGAGATGATATTTAATAAAATAAGTAGAAATCCACTAAAAGTTTTGTTTGGTTATCTTGCAATCCCAAGATAATCGTCTCCATGCTCCAAATCCATTTTAAAGCCATTTTTAAGGCATTTCGCGCATACATGAAATGAACACATTTTTCTCCAAAACTATAACAGATGCAAGCTTGTCCTGTTTGGTGGAGATGATATTTAATAAAATAAGTAGAAATCCACTAAAAGTTTTGTTTGGTTATCTTGCAATCCCGAGATAATCGTCTCCATGCTCCAAATCCATTTTAAAGCCATTTTTAAGGCATTTCGCGCATACATGAAATGAACACATTTTTCTCCAAAACTATAACAGATGCAAGCTTGTCCTGTTTGGTGGAGATGATATTTAATAAAATAAGTAGAAATCCACTAAAAGTTTTGTTTGGTTATCTTGCAATCCCGAGATAATCGTCTCCATGCTCCAAATCCATTTTAAAGCCATTTTTAAGGCATTTCGCGCATACATGAAATGAACACATTTTTCTCCAAAACTATAACAGATGCAAGCTTGTCCTGTTTGGTGGAGATGATATTTAATAAAATAAGTAGAAATCCACTAAAAGTTTTGTTTGGTTATCTTGCAATCCCGAGATAATCGTCTCCATGCTCCAAATCCATTTTAAAGCCATTTTTAAGGCATTTCGCGCATACATGAAATGAACACATTTTTCTCCAAAACTATAACAGATGCAAGCTTGTCCTGTTTGGTGGAGATGATATTTAATAAAATAAGTAGAAATCCACTAAAAGTTTTGTTTGGTTATCTTGCAATCCCGAGATAATCGTCTCCATGCTCCAAATCCATTTTAAAGCCATTTTTAAGGCATTTCGCGCATACATGAAATGAACACATTTTTCTCCAAAACTATAACAGATGCAAGCTTGTCCTGTTTGGTGGAGATGATATTTAATAAAATAAGTAGAAATCCACTAAAAGTTTTGTTTGGTTATCTTGCAATCCCGAGATAATCGTCTCCATGCTCCAAATCCATTTTAAAGCCATTTTTAAGGCATTTCGCGCATACATGAAATGAACACATTTTTCTCCAAAACTATAACAGATGCAAGCTTGTCCTGTTTGGTGGAGATGATATTTAATAAAATAAGTAGAAATCCACTAAAAGTTTTGTTTGGTTATCTTGCAATCCCGAGATAATCGTCTCCATGCTCCAAATCCATTTTAAAGCCATTTTTAAGGCATTTCGCGCATACATGAAATGAACACATTTTTCTCCAAAACTATAACAGATGCAAGCTTGTCCTGTTTGGTGGAGATGATATTTAATAAAATAAGTAGAAATCCACTAAAAGTTTTGTTTGGTTATCTTGCAATCCCGAGATAATCGTCTCCATGCTCCAAATCCATTTTAAAGCCATTTTTAAGGCATTTCGCGCATACATAAAATGAACACATTTTTCTCCAAAACTATAACAGATGCAAGCTTGTCCTGTTTGGTGGAGATGATATTTAATAAAATAAGTAGAAATTAACTAAAAGTTTTGTTTGGTTATCTTGCAATCCCGAGATAATCGTCTCCATGCTCCAAATCCATTTTAAAGCCATTTTTAAGGCATTTCGCGCATACATGAAATGAACACATTTTTCTCCAAAACTATAACAGATGCAAGCTTGTCCTGTTTGGTGGAGATAATATTTAATAAAATAAGTAGAAATCTACTAAAAGTTTCGTTTGTTTATATTGCCATCCTGAGATAATCGTCTCCATGCTCCAAATCCATTTTAAAGCCATTTCAAAGGCATTTTGCGCATACATGAAATGAACACATTTTTCTCCAAAACTATAACACATGCAAGCTTGTCCTGTTTGGTGGAGATGATATTTAATAAAATAAGTAGAAATCTACTAAAAGTTTCGTTTGTTTATATTGCCATCCTGAGATAATCGTCTCCATGCTCCAAATCCATTTTAAAGCCATTTCAAAGGCATTTTGCGCATACATGAAATGAACACATTTTTCTCCAAAACTATAACACATGCAAGCTTGTCCTGTTTGGTGGAGATGATATTTAATAAAATAAGTAGAAATCCACTAAAAGTTTTGTTTGGTTATCTTGCAATCCCGAGATAATCGTCTCCATGCTCCAAATCCATTTTAAAGCCATTTTTAAGGCATTTCGCGCATACATGAAATGAACACATTTTTCTCCAAAACTATAACAGATGCAAGCTTGTCCTGTTTGGTGGAGATGATATTTAATAAAATAAGTAGAAATCCACTAAAAGTTTTGTTTGGTTATCTTGCAATCCCGAGATAATCGTCTCCATGCTCCAAATCCATTTTAAAGCCATTTTTAAGGCATTTCGCGCATACATGAAATGAACACATTTTTCTCCAAAACTATAACAGATGCAAGCTTGTCCTGTTTGGTGGAGATGATATTTAATAAAATAAGTAGATATCCACTAAAAGTTTTGTTTGGTTATCTTGCAATCCCGAGATAATCGTCTCCATGCTCCAAATCCATTTTAAAGCCATTTCAAAGGCATTTTGCGCATACATGAAATGAACACATTTTTCTCCAAAACAATAACACATGCAAGCTTGTCCTGTTTGGTGGAGATGATATTTAATAAAATAAGTAGAAATCCACTAAAAGTTTTGTTTGGTTATCTTGCAATCCCGAGATAATCGTCTCCATGCTCCAAATCCATTTTAAAGCCATTTTTAAGGCATTTCGCGCATACATGAAATGAACACATTTTTCTCCAAAACTATAACAGATGCAAGCTTGTCCTGTTTGGTGGAGATGATATTTAATAAAATAAGTAGAAATCCACTAAAAGTTTTGTTTGGTTATCTTGCAATCCCGAGATAATCGTCTCCATGCTCCAAATCCATTTTAAAGCCATTTTTAAGGCATTTCGCGCATACATGAAATGAACACATTTTTCTCCAAAACTATAACAGATGCAAGCTTGTCCTGTTTGGTGGAGATGATATTTAATAAAATAAGTAGAAATCCACTAAAAGTTTTGTTTGGTTATCTTGCAATCCCGAGATAATCGTCTCCATGCTCCAAATCCATTTTAAAGCCATTTTTAAGGCATTTCGCGCATACATGAAATGAACACATTTTTCTTCAAAACTATAACAGATGCAAGCTTGTCCTGTTTGGTGGAGATGATATGTAATAAAATAAGTAGAAATCCACTAAAAGTTTTGTTTGGTTATCTTGCAATCCCGAGATAATCGTCTCCATGCTCCAAATCCATTTTAAAGCCATTTTTAAGGCATTTCGCGCATACATGAAATGAACACATTTTTCTCCAAAACTATAACAGATGTAAGCTTGTCCTGTTTGGTGGAGATGATATTTAATAAAATAAGTAGAAATCCACTAAAAGTTTTGTTTGGTTATCTTGCAATCCCGAGATAATCGTCTCCATGCTCCAAATCCATTTTAAAGCCATTTTTAAGGCATTTCGCGCATACATGAAATGAACACATTTTTCTCCAAAACTATAACAGATGCAAGCTTGTCCTGTTTGGTGGAGATGATATTTAATAAAATAAGTAGAAATCCACTAAAAGTTTTGTTTGGTTATCTTGCAATCCCGAGATAATCGTCTCCATGCTCCAAATCCATTTTAAAGCCATTTTTAAGGCATTTCGCGCATACATGAAATGAACACATTTTTCTCCAAAACTATAACAGATGCAAGCTTGTCCTGTTTGGTGGAGATGATATTTAATAAAATAAGTAGAAATTAACTAAAAGTTTTGTTTGGTTATCTTGCAATCCCGAGATAATCGTCTCCATGCTCCAAATCCATTTTAAAGCCATTTTTAAGGCATTTCGCGCATACATGAAATGAACACATTTTTCTCCAAAACTATAACAGATGCAAGCTTGTCCTGTTTGGTGGAGATAATATTTAATAAAATAAGTAGAAATCTACTAAAAGTTTCGTTTGTTTATATTGCCATCCTGAGATAATCGTCTCCATGCTCCAAATCCATTTTAAAGCCATTTCAAAGGCATTTTGCGCATACATGAAATGAACACATTTTTCTCCAAAACTATAACAGATGCAAGCTTGTCCTGTTTGGTGGAGATGATATTTAATAAAATAAGTAGAAATCCACTAAAAGTTTTGTTTGGTTATCTTGCAATCCCGAGATAATCGTCTCCATGCTCCAAATCCATTTTAAAGCCATTTTTAAGGCATTTCGCGCATACATGAAATGAACACATTTTTCTCCAAAACTATAACAGATGCAAGCTTGTCCTGTTTGGTGGAGATAATATTTAATAAAATAAGTAGAAATCTACTAAAAGTTTCGTTTGTTTATATTGCCATCCTGAGATAATCGTCTCCATGCTCCAAATCCATTTTAAAGCCATTTCAAAGGCATTTTGCGCATACATGAAATGAACACATTTTTCTCCAAAACTATAACACATGCAAGCTTGTCCTGTTTGGTGGAGATGATATTTAATAAAATAAGTAGAAATCCACTAAAAGTTTTGTTTGGTTATCTTGCAATCCCGAGATAATCGTCTCCATGCTCCAAATCCATTTTAAAGCCATTTTTAAGGCATTTCGCGCATACATGAAATGAACACATTTTTCTCCAAAACTATAACAGATGCAAGCTTGTCCTGTTTGGTGGAGATAATATTTAATAAAATAAGTAGAAATCTACTAAAAGTTTCGTTTGTTTATATTGCCATCCTGAGATAATCGTCTCCATGCTCCAAATCCATTTTAAAGCCATTTCAAAGGCATTTTGCGCATACATGAAATGAACACATTTTTCTCCAAAACTATAACACATGCAAGCTTGTCCTGTTTGGTGGAGATGATATTTAATAAAATAAGTAGAAATCCACTAAAAGTTTTGTTTGGTTATCTTGCAATCCCGAGATAATCGTCTCCATGCTCCAAATCCATTTTAAAGCCATTTTTAAGGCATTTCGCGTATACATGAAATGAACACATTTTTCTCCAAAACTATAACAGATGCAAGCTTGTCCTGTTTGGTGGAGATGATATTTAATAAAATAAGTAGAAATCCACTAAAAGTTTTGTTTGGTTATCTTGCAATCCCGAGATAATCGTCTCCATGCTCCAAATCCATTTTAAAGCCATTTTTAAGGCATTTCGCGCATACATGAAATGAACACATTTTTCTCCAAAACTATAACAGATGCAAGCTTGTCCTGTTTGGTGGAGATGATATTTAATAAAATAAGTAGAAATCCACTAAAAGATTTGTTTGGTTATCTTGCAATCCCGAGATAATCGTCTCCATGCTCCAAATCCATTTTAAAGCCATTTTTAAGGCATTTCGCGCATACATGAAATGAACACATTTTTCTCCAAAACTATACCAGATGCAAGCTTGTCCTGTTTGG
Organism: Anomaloglossus baeobatrachus; assembly: GCF_048569485.1. NCBI lineage: Eukaryota > Metazoa > Chordata > Amphibia > Anura > Aromobatidae > Anomaloglossus > Anomaloglossus baeobatrachus. The sequence continues at coordinate 52,214 of NW_027445083.1, forward strand.
TGGAGATGATATTTAATAAAATAAGTAGAAATCCACTAAAAGTTTTGTTTGGTTATCTTGCAATCCCGAGATAATCGTCTCCATGCTCCAAATCCATTTTAAAGCCATTTTTAAGGCATTTCGCGCATACATGAAATGAACACATTTTTCTCCAAAACTATAACAGATGCAAGCTTGTCCTGTTTGGTGGAGATGATATTTAATAAAATAAGTAGAAATCCACTAAAAGTTTTGTTTGGTTATCTTGCAATCCCGAGATAATCGTCTCCATGCTCCAAATCCATTTTAAAGCCATTTTTAAGGCATTTCGCGCATACATGAAATGAGCACATTTTTCTCCAAAACTATAACAGATGCAAGCTTGTCCTGTTTGGTGGAGATGATATTTAATAAAATAAGTAGAAATCCACTAAAAGTTTTGTTTGGTTATCTTGCAATCCCGAGATAATCGTCTCCATGCTCCAAATCCATTTTAAAGCCATTTTTAAGGCATTTCGCGCATACATGAAATGAACACATTTTTCTCCAAAACTATAACAGATGCAAGCTTGTCCTGTTTGGTGGAGATGATATTTAATAAAATAAGTAGAAATCCACTAAAAGTTTTGTTTGGTTATCTTGCAATCCCGAGATAATCGTCTCCATGCTCCAAATCCATTTTAAAGCCATTTTTAAGGCATTTCGCGCATACATGAAATGAACACATTTTTCTCCAAAACTATAACAGATGCAAGCTTGTCCTGTTTGGTGGAGATAATATTTAATAAAATAAGTAGAAATCTACTAAAAGTTTCGTTTGTTTATATTGCCATCCTGAGATAATCGTCTCCATGCTCCAAATCCATTTTAAAGCCATTTCAAAGGCATTTTGCGCATACATGAAATGAACACATTTTTCTCCAAAACTATAACACATGCAAGCTTGTCCTGTTTGGTGGAGATGATATTTAATAAAATAAGTAGAAATCCACTAAAAGTTTTGTTTGGTTATCTTGCAATCCCGAGATAATCGTCTCCATGCTCCAAATCCATTTGAAAGCCATTTTTAAGGCATTTCGCGCATACATGAAATGAACACATTTTTCTCCAAAACTATAACAGATGCAAGCTTGTCCTGTTTGGTGGAGATGATATTTAATAAAATAAGTAGAAATCCACTAAAAGTTTTGTTTGGTTATCTTGCAATCCCGAGATAATCGTCTCCATGCTCCAAATCCATTTTAAAGCCATTTTTAAGGCATTTCGCGCATACATGAAATGAACACATTTTTCTCCAAAACTATAACACATGCAAGCTTGTCCTGTTTGGTGGAGATGATATTTAATAAAATAAGTAGAAATCCACTAAAAGTTTTGTTTGGTTATCTTGCAATCCCGAGATAATCGTCTCCATGCTCCAAATCCATTTTAAAGCCATTTTTAAGGCATTTCGCGCATACATGAAATGAACACATTTTTCTCCAAAACTATAACAGATGCAAGCTTGTCCTGTTTGGTGGAGATGATATTTAATAAAATAAGTAGAAATCCACTAAAAGTTTTGTTTGGTTATCTTGCAATCCCGAGATAATCGTCTCCATGCTCCAAATCCATTTTAAAGCCATTTTTAAGGCATTTCGCGCATACATGAAATGAACACATTTTTCTCCAAAACTATAACAGATGCAAGCTTGTCCTGTTTGGTGGAGATGATATTTAATAAAATAAGTAGAAATCCACTAAAAGTTTTGTTTGGTTATCTTGCAATCCCGAGATAATCGTCTCCATGCTCCAAATCCATTTTAAAGCCATTTTTAAGGCATTTCGCGCATACATGAAATGAACACATTTTTCTCCAAAACTATAACAGATGCAAGCTTGTCCTGTTTGGTGGAGATGATATTTAATAAAATAAGTAGAAATCCACTAAAAGTTTTGTTTGGTTATATTGCAATCCCGAGATAATCGTCTCCATGCTCCAAATCCATTTTAAAGCCATTTTTAAGGCATTTCGCGCATACATGAAATGAACACATTTTTCTCCAAAACTATAACAGATGCAAGCTTGTCCTGTTTGGTGGAGATGATATTTAATAAAATAAGTAGAAATCCACTAAAAGTTTTGTTTGGTTATCTTGCAATCCCGAGATAATCGTCTTCATGCTCCAAATCCATTTTAAAGCCATTTTTAAGGCATTTCGCGCATACATGAAATGAACACATTTTTCTCCAAAACTATAACAGATGCAAGCTTGTCCTGTTTGGTGGAGATAATATTTAATAAAATAAGTAGAAATCTACTAAAAGTTTCGTTTGTTTATATTGCCATCCTGAGATAATCGTCTCCATGCTCCAAATCCATTTTAAAGCCATTTCAAAGGCATTTTGCGCATACATGAAATGAACACATTTTTCTCCAAAACTATAACACATGCAAGCTTGTCCTGTTTGGTGGAGATGATATTTAATAAAATAAGTAGAAATCCACTAAAAGTTTTGTTTGGTTATCTTGCAATCCCGAGATAATCGTCTCCATGCTCCAAATCCATTTTAAAGCCATTTTTAAGGCATTTCGCGCATACATGAAATGAACACATTTTTCTCCAAAACTATAACAGATGCAAGCTTGTCCTGTTTGGTGGAGATGATATTTAATAAAATAAGTAGAAATCCACTAAAAGTTTTGTTTGGTTATCTTGCAATCCCGAGATAATCGTCTCCATGCTCCAAATCCATTTTAAAGCCATTTTTAAGGCATTTCGCGCATACATGAAATGAACACATTTTTCTCCAAAACTATAACAGATGCAAGCTTGTCCTGTTTGGTGGAGATGATATTTAATAAAATAAGTAGAAATCCACTAAAAGTTTTGTTTGGTTATCTTGCAATCCCGAGATAATCGTCTCCATGCTCCAAATCCATTTTAAAGCCATTTCAAAGGCATTTTGCGCATACATGAAATGAACACATTTTTCTCCAAAACTATAACACATGCAAGCTTGTCCTGTTTGGTGGAGATGATATTTAATAAAATAACTAGAAATCCACTAAAAGTTTTGTTTGGTTATCTTGCAATCCCGAGATAATCGTCTCCATGCTCCAAATCCATTTTAAAGCCATTTTTAAGGCATTTCGCGCATACATGAAATGAACACATTTTTCTCCAAAACTATAACAGATGCAAGCTTGTCCTGTTTGGTGGAGATGATATTTAATAAAATAAGTAGAAATCCACTAAAAGTTTGGTTTGGTTATCTTGCAATCCCGAGATAATCGTCTCCATGCTCCAAATCCATTTTAAAGCCATTTTTAAGGCATTTCGCGCATACATGAAATGAACACATTTTTCTCCAAAACTATAACAGATGCAAGCTTGTCCTGTTTGGTGGAGATGATATTTAATAAAATAAGTAGAAATCCACTAAAAGTTTTGTTTGTTTATCTTGCAATCCCGAGATAATCGTCTCCATGCTCCAAATCCATTTTAAAGCCATTTTTAAGGCATTTCGCGCATACATGAAATGAACACATTTTTCTCCAAAACTATAACAGATGCAAGCTTGTCCTGTTTGGTGGAGATGATATTTAATAAAATAAGTAGAAATCCACTAAAAGTTTTGTTTGGTTATATTGCAATCCCGAGATAATCGTCTCCATGCTCCAAATCCATTTTAAAGCCATTTTTAAGGCATTTCGCGCATACATGAAATGAACACATTTTTCTCCAAAACTATAACAGATGCAAGCTTGTCCTGTTTGGTGGAGATGATATTTAATAAAATAAGTAGAAATCAACTAAAAGTTTTGTTTGGTTATCTTGCAATCCCGAGATAATCGTCTCCATGCTCCAAATCCATTTTAAAGCCATTTTTAAGGCATTTCGCGCATACATGAAATGAACACATTTTTCTCCAAAACTATAACAGATGCAAGCTTGTCCTGTTTGGTGGAGATAATATTTAATAAAATAAGTAGAAATCCACTAAAAGTTTCGTTTGTTTATATTGCCATCCTGAGATAATCGTCTCCATGCTCCAAATCCATTTTAAAGCCATTTCAAAGGCATTTTGCGCATACATGAAATGAACACATTTTTCTCCAAAACTATAACACATGCAAGCTTGTCCTGTTTGGTGGAGATGATATTTAATAAAATAAGTAGAAATCCACTAAAAGTTTTGTTTGGTTATCTTGCAATCCCGAGATAATCGTCTCCATGCTCCAAATCCATTTTAAAGCCATTTTTAAGGCATTTCGTGCATACATGAAATGAACACATTTTTCTCCAAAACTATAACAGATGCAAGCTTGTCCTGTTTGGTGGAGATGATATTTAATAAAATAAGTAGAAATCCACTAAAAGTTTTGTTTGGTTATCTTGCAATCCCGAGATAATCGTCTCCATGCTCCAAATCCATTTTAAAGCCATTTTTAAGGCATTTCGCGCATACATGAAATGAACACATTTTTCTCCAAAACTATAACAGATGCAAGCTTGTCCTGTTTGGTGGAGATGATATTTAATAAAATAAGTAGAAATCCACTAAAAGTTTTGTTTGGTTATCTTGCAATCCCGAGATAATCGTCTCCATGCTCCAAATCCATTTTAAAGCCATTTTTAAGGCATTTCGCGCATACATGAAATGAACACATTTTTCTCCAAAACTATAACAGATGCAAGCTTGTCCTGTTTGGTGGAGATGATATTTAATAAAGTAAGTAGAAATCCACTAAAAGTTTTGTTTGGTTATATTGCAATCCCGAGATAATCGTCTCCATGCTCCAAATCCATTTTAAAGCCATTTTTAAGGCATTTCGCGCATACATGAAATGAACACATTTTTCTCCAAAACTATAACAGATGCAAGCTTGTCCTGTTTGGTGGAGATGATATTTAATAAAATAAGTAGAAATCAACTAAAAGTTTTGTTTGGTTATCTTGCAATCCCGAGATAATCGTCTCCATGCTCCAAATCCATTTTAAAGCCATTTTTAAGGCATTTCGCGCATACATGAAATGAACACATTTTTCTCCAAAACTATAACAGATGCAAGCTTGTCCTGTTTGGTGGAGATAATATTTAATAAAATAAGTAGAAATCCACTAAAAGTTTCGTTTGTTTATATTGCCATCCTGAGATAATCGTCTCCATGCTCCAAATCCATTTTAAAGCCATTTCAAAGGCATTTTGCGCATACATGAAATGAACACATTTTTCTCCAAAACTATAACACATGCAAGCTTGTCCTGTTTGGTGGAGATGATATTTAATAAAATAAGTAGAAATCCACTAAAAGTTTTGTTTGGTTATCTTGCAATCCCGAGATAATCGTCTCCATGCTCCAAATCCATTTTAAAGCCATTTTTAAGGCATTTCGTGCATACATGAAATGAACACATTTTTCTCCAAAACTATAACAGATGCAAGCTTGTCCTGTTTGGTGGAGATGATATTTAATAAAATAAGTAGAAATCCACTAAAAGTTTTGTTTGGTTATCTTGCAATCCCGAGATAATCGTCTCCATGCTCCAAATCCATTTTAAAGCCATTTTTAAGGCATTTCGCGCATACATGAAATGAACACATTTTTCTCCAAAACTATAACAGATGCAAGCTTGTCCTGTTTGGTGGAGATGATATTTAATAAAATAAGTAGAAATCCACTAAAAGTTTTGTTTGGTTATCTTGCAATCCCGAGATAATCGTCTCCATGCTCCAAATCCATTTTAAAGCCATTTTTAAGGCATTTCGCGCATACATGAAATGAACACATTTTTCTCCAAAACTATAACAGATGCAAGCTTGTCCTGTTTGGTGGAGATGATATTTAATAAAGTAAGTAGAAATCCACTAAAAGTTTTGTTTGGTTATCTTGCAATCCCGAGATAATCGTCTCCATGCTCCAAATCCATTTTAAAGCCATTTTTAAGGCATTTCGCGCATACATAAAATGAACACATTTTTCTCCAAAACTATAACAGATGCAAGCTTGTCCTGTTTGGTGGAGATGATATTTAATAAAATAAGTAGAAATCCACTAAAAGTTTTGTTTGGTTATCTTGCAATCCCGAGATAATCGTCTCCATGCTCCAAATCCATTTTAAAGCCATTTCAAGGCATTTTGCGCATACATGAAATGAACACATTTTTCTCCAAAACTATAACACATGCAAGCTTGTCCTGTTTGGTGGAGATGATATTTAATAAAATAAGTAGAAATCCACTAAAAGTTTTGTTTGGTTATCTTGCAATCCCGAGATAATCGTCTCCATGCTCCAAATCCATTTTAAAGCCATTTTTAAGGCATTTCGCGCATACATGAAATGAACACATTTTTCTCCAAAACTATAACAGATGCAAGCTTGTCCTGTTTGGTGGAGATGATATTTAATAAAATAAGTAGAAATCCACTAAAAGTTTTGTTTGGTTATCTTGCAATCCCGAAATAATCGTCTCCATGCTCCAAATCCATTTTAAAGCCATTTTTAAGGCATTTCGCGCATACATGAAATGAACACATTTTTCTCCAAAACTATAACAGATGCAAGCTTGTCCTGTTTGGTGGAGATGATATTTAATAAAATAAGTAGAAATCCACTAAAATTTTTGTTTGGTTATCTTGCAATCCCGAGATAATCGTCTCCATGCTCCAAATCCATTTTAAAGACATTTTTAAGGCATTTCGCGCATACATGAAATGAACACATTTTTCTCCAAAACTATAACACATGCAAGCTTGTCCTGTTTGGTGGAGATGATATTTAATAAAATAAGTAGAAATCCACTAAAATTTTTGTTTGGTTATCTTGCAATCCCGAGATAATCGTCTCCATGCTCCAAATCCATTTTAAAGACATTTTTAAGGCATTTCGCGCATACATGAAATGAACACATTTTTCTCCAAAACTATAACACATGCAAGCTTGTCCTGTTTGGTGGAGATGATATTTAATAAAATAAGTAGAAATCCACTAAAAGTTTTGTTTGGTTATATTGCAATCCCGAGATAATCGTCTCCATGCTCCAAATCCATTTTAAAGCCATTTTTAAGGCATTTCGCGCATACATGAAATGAACACATTTTTCTCCAAAACTATAACAGATGCAAGCTTGTCCTGTTTGGTGGAGATAATATTTAATAAAATAAGTAGAAATCTACTAAAAGTTTCGTTTGGTTATCTTGCAATCCCGAGATAATCGTCTCCATGCTCCAAATCCATTTTAAAGCCATTTTTAAGGCATTTCGCGCATACATGAAATGAACACATTTTTCTCCAAAACTATAACAGATGCAAGCTTGTCCTGTTTGGTGGAGATGATATTTAATAAAATAAGTAGAAATCCACTAAAAGTTTTGTTTGGTTATATTGCAATCCCGAGATAATCGTCTCCATGCTCCAAATCCATTTTAAAGCCATTTTTAAGGCATTTCGCGCATACATGAAATGAACACATTTTTCTCCAAAACTATAACAGATGCAAGCTTGTCCTGTTTGGTGGAGATGATATTTAATAAAATAAGTAGAAATCCACTAAAAGTTTTGTTTGGTTATCTTGCAATCCCGAGATAATCGTCTCCATGCTCCAAATCCATTTTAAAGCCATTTTTAAGGCATTTCGCGCATACATGAAATGAACACATTTTTCTCCAAAACTATAACAGATGCAAGCTTGTCCTGTTTGGTGGAGATGATATTTAATAAAATAAGTAGAAATCCACTAAAATTTTTGTTTGGTTATCTTGCAATCCCGAGATAATCGTCTCCATGCTCCAAATCCATTTTAAAGACATTTTTAAGGCATTTCGCGCATACATGAAATGAACACATTTTTCTCCAAAACTATAACACATGCAAGCTTGTCCTGTTTGGTGGAGATGATATTTAATAAAATAAGTAGAAATCCACTAAAATTTTTGTTTGGTTATCTTGCAATCCCGAGATAATCGTCTCCATGCTCCAAATCCATTTTAAAGACATTTTTAAGGCATTTCGCGCATACACGAAATGAACACATTTTTCTCCAAAACTATAACACATGCAAGCTTGTCCTGTTTGGTGGAGATGATATTTAATAAAATAAGTAGAAATCCACTAAAAGTTTTGTTTGGTTATATTGCAATCCCGAGATAATCGTCTCCATGCTCCAAATCCATTTTAAAGCCATTTTTAAGGCATTTCGCGCATACATGAAATGAACACATTTTTCTCCAAAACTATAACAGATGCAAGCTTGTCCTGTTTGGTGGAGATAATATTTAATAAAATAAGTAGAAATCTACTAAAAGTTTCGTTTGGTTATCTTGCAATCCCGAGATAATCGTCTCCATGCTCCAAATCCATTTTAAAGCCATTTTTAAGGCATTTCGCGCATACATGAAATGAACACATTTTTCTCCAAAACTATAACAGATGCAAGCTTGTCCTGTTTGGTGGAGATGATATTTAATAAAATAAGTAGAAATCCACTAAAAGTTTTGTTTGGTTATATTGCAATCCCGAGATAATCGTCTCCATGCTCCAAATCCATTTTAAAGCCATTTTTAAGGCATTTCGCGCATACATGAAATGAACACATTTTTCTCCAAAACTATAACAGATGCAAGCTTGTCCTGTTTGGTGGAGATGATATTTAATAAAATAAGTAGAAATCCACTAAAAGTTTTGTTTGGTTATCTTGCAATCCCGAGATAATCGTCTCCATGCTCCAAATCCATTTTAAAGCCATTTTTAAGGCATTTCGCGCATACATGAAATGAACACATTTTTCTCCAAAACTATAACAGATGCAAGCTTGTCCTGTTTGGTGGAGATAATATTTAATAAAATAAGTAGAAATCTACTAAAAGTTTCGTTTGTTTATATTGCCATCCTGAGATAATCGTCTCCATGCTCCAAATCCATTTTAAAGCCATTTCAAAGGCATTTTGCGCATACATGAAATGAACACATTTTTCTCCAAAACTATAACACATGCAAGCTTGTCCTGTTTGGTGGAGATGATATTTAATAAAATAAGTAGAAATCCACTAAAAGTTTTGTTTGGTTATCTTGCAATCCCGAGATAATCGTCTCCATGCTCCAAATCCATTTTAAAGCCATTTTTAAGGCATTTCGCGCATACATGAAATGAACACATTTTTCTCCAAAACTATAACAGATGCAAGCTTGTCCTGTTTGGTGGAGATGATATTTAATAAAATAAGTAGAAATCCACTAAAAGTTTTGTTTGGTTATCTTGCAATCCCGAGATAATCGTCTCCATGCTCCAAATCCATTTTAAAGCCATTTTTAAGGCATTTCGCGCATACATGAAATGAACACATTTTTCTCCAAAACTATAACAGATGCAAGCTTGTCCTGTTTGGTGGAGATGATATTTAATAAAATAAGTAGAAATCCACTAAAAGTTTTGTTTGGTTATCTTGCAATCCCGAGATAATCGTCTCCATGCTCCAAATCCATTTTAAAGCCATTTTTAAGGCATTTCGCGCATACATGAAATGAACACATTTTTCTCCAAAACTATAACAGATGCAAGCTTGTCCTGTTTGGTGGAGATGATATTTAATAAAATAAGTAGAAATCCACTAAAAGTTTTGTTTGGTTATCTTGCAATCCCGAGATAATCGTCTCCATGCTCCAAATCCATTTTAAAGCCATTTCAAAGGCATTTTGCGCATACATGAAATGAACACATTTTTCTCCAAAACTATAACACATGCAAGCTTGTCCTGTTTGGTGGAGATATTTAATAAAATAAGTAGAAATCCACTAAAAGTTTTGTTTGGTTATCTTGCAATCCCGAGATAATCGTCTCCATGCTCCAAATCCATTTTAAAGCCATTTTTAAGGCATTTCGCGCATACATGAAATGAACACATTTTTCTCCAAAACTATAACAGATGCAAGCTTGTCCTGTTTGGTGGAGATGATATTTAATAAAATAAGTAGAAATCCACTAAAAGTTTCGTTTGTTTATATTGCCATCCTGAGATAATCGTCTCCATGCTCCAAATCCATTTTAAAGCCATTTCAAAGGCATTTTGCGCATACATGAAATGAACACATTTTTCTCCAAAACTATAACACATGCAAGCTTGTCCTGTTTGGTGGAGATGATATTTAATAAAATAAGTAGAAATCCACTAAAAGTTTTGTTTGGTTATCTTGCAATTCCGAGATAATCGTCTCCATGCTCCAAATCCATTTTAAAGCCATTTTTAAGGCATTTCGCGCATACATGAAATGAACACATTTTTCTCCAAAACTATAACAGATGCAAGCTTGTCCTGTTTGGTGGAGATGATATTTAATAAAATAAGTAGAAATCCACTAAAAGTTTTGTTTGGTTATCTTGCAATCCCGAGATAATCGTCTCCATGCTCCAAATCCATTTTAAAGCCATTTTTAAGGCATTTCGCGCATACATGAAATGAACACATTTTTCTCCAAAACTATAACAGATGCAAGCTTGTCCTGTTTGGTGGAGATGATATTTAATAAAATAAGTAGAAATCCACTAAAAGTTTTGTTTGGTTATCTTGCAATCCCGAGATAATCGTCTCCATGCTCCAAATCCATTTTAAAGCCATTTTTAAGGCATTTCGCGCATACATGAAATGAACACATTTTTCTCCAAAACTATAACAGATGCAAGCTTGTCCTGTTTGGTGGAGATGATATTTAATAAAATAAGTAGAAATCCACTAAAAGTTTTGTTTGGTTATCTTGCAATCCCGAGATAATCGTCTCCATGCTCCAAATCCATTTTAAAGCCATTTTTAAGGCATTTCGCGCATACATGAAATGAACACATTTTTCTCCAAAACTATAACAGATGCAAGCTTGTCCTGTTTGGTGGAGATGATATTTAATAAAATAAGTAGAAATCCACTAAAAGTTTTGTTTGGTTATCTTGCAATCCCGAGATAATCGTCTCCATGCTCCAAATCCATTTTAAAGCCATTTTAAAGGCATTTTGCGCATACATGAAATGAACACATTTTTCTCCAAAACTATAACACATGCAAGCTTGTCCTGTTTGGTGGAGATGATATTTAATAAAATAAGTAGAAATCCACTAAAAGTTTTGTTTGGTTATCTTGCAATCCCGAGATAATCGTCTCCATGCTCCAAATCCATTTTAAAGCCATTTTTAAGGCATTTCGCGCATACATGAAATGAACACATTTTTCTCCAAAACTATAACAGATGCAAGCTTGTCCTGTTTGGTGGAGATGATATTTAATAAAATAAGTAGAAATCCACTAAAAGTTTTGTTTGGTTATCTTGCAATCCCGAGATAATCGTCTCCATGCTCCAAATCCATTTTAAAGCCATTTTTAAGGCATTTCGCGCATACATGAAATGAACACATTTTTCTCCAAAACTATAACAGATGCAAGCTTGTCCTGTTTGGTGGAGATGATATTTAATAAAATAAGTAGAAATCCACTAAAAGTTTTGTTTGGTTATCTTGCAATCCCGAGATAATCGTCTCCATGCTCCAAATCCATTTTAAAGCCATTTTGAAGGCATTTCGCGCATACATGAAATGAACACATTTTTCTCCAAAACTATAACAGATGCAAGCTTGTCCTGTTTGGTGGAGATGATATTTAATAAAATAAGTAGAAATCCACTAAAAGTTTTGTTTGGTTATCTTGCAATCCCGAGATAATCGTCTCCATGCTCCAAATCCATTTTAAAGCCATTTTTAAGGCATTTCGCGCATACATGAAATGAACACATTTTTCTCCAAAACTATAACAGATGCAAGCTTGTCCTGTTTGGTGGAGATGATATTTAATAAAATAAGTAGAAATCCACTAAAAGTTTTGTTTGGTTATCTTGCAATCCCGAGATAATCGTCTCCATGTTCCAAATCCATTTTAAAGCCATTTTTAAGGCATTTCGCGCATACATGAAATGAACACATTTTTCTCCAAAACTATAACAGATGCAAGCTTGTACTGTTTGGTGGAGATGATATTTAATAAAATAAGTAGAAATCCACTAAAAGTTTTGTTTGGTTATATTGCAATCCCGAGATAATCGTCTCCATGCTCCAAATCCATGTTAAAGCCATTTTTAAGGCATTTCGCGCATACATGAAATGAACACATTTTTCTCCAAAACTATAACAGATGCAAGCTTGTCCTGTTTGGTGGAGATGATATTTAATAAAATAAGTAGAAATCCACTAAAAGTTTTGTTTGGTTATCTTGCAATCCCGAGATAATCGTCTCCATGCTCCAAATCCATTTTAAAGCCATTTTTAAGGCATTTCGCGCATACATGAAATGAACACATTTTTCTCCAAAACTATAACAGATGCAAGCTTGTCCTGTTTGGTGGAGATGATATTTAATAAAATAAGTAGAAATCCACTAAAAGTTTTGTTTGGTTATCTTGCAATCCCGAGATAATCGTCTCCATGCTCCAAATCCATTTTAAAGCCATTTTTAAGGCATTTCGCGCATACATGAAATGAACACATTTTTCTCCAAAACTAAGATGCAAGCTTGTCCTGTTTGGTGGAGATAATATTTAAAAAAATAAGTAGAAATCTACTAAAAGTTTCGTTTGTTTATATTGCCATCCTGAGCTAATCGTCTCCATGCTCCAAATCCATTTTAAAGCCATTTCAAAGGCATTTTGCGCATACATGAAATGAACACATTTTTCTCCAAAACTATAACACATGCAAGCTTGTCCTGTTTGGTGGAGATGATATTTAATAAAATAAGTAGAAATCCACTAAAAGTTTTGTTTGGTTATCTTGCAATCCCGAGATAATCGTCTCCATGCTCCAAATCCATTTTAAAGCCATTTTTAATGCATTTCGCGCATACATGAAATGAACACATTTTTCTCCAAAACTATAACAGATGCAAGCTTGTCCTGTTTGGTGGAGATGATATTTAATAAAATAAGTAGAAATCCACTAAAAGTTTTGTTTGGTTATCTTGCAATCCCGAGATAATCGTTTCCATGCTCCAAATCCATTTTAAAGCCATTTTTAAGGCATTTCGCGCATACATGAAATGAACACATTTTTCTCCAAAACTATAACAGATGCAAGCTTGTCCTGTTTGGTGGAGATGATATTTAATAAAATAAGTAGAAATCCACTAAAAGTTTTGTTTGGTTATCTTGCAATCCCGAGATAATCGTCTCCATGCTCCAAATCCATTTTAAAGCCATTTTTAAGGCATTTCGCGCATACATGAAATGAACACATTTTTCTCCAAAACTATAACAGATGCAAGCTTGTCCTGTTTGGTGGAGATAATATTTAAAAAAATAAGTAGAAATCTACTAAAAGTTTCGTTTGTTTATATTGCCATCCTGAGCTAATCGTCTCCATGCTCCAAATCCATTTTAAAGCCATTTCAAAGGCATTTTGCGCATACATGAAATGAACACATTTTTCTCCAAAACTATAACACATGCAAGCTTGTCCTGTTTGGTGGAGATGATATTTAATAAAATAAGTAGAAATCCACTAAAAGTTTTGTTTGGTTATCTTGCAATCCCGAGATAATCGTCTCCATGCTCCAAATCCATTTTAAAGCCATTTTTAAGGCATTTCGCGCATACATGAAATGAACACATTTTTCTCCAAAACTATAACAGATGCAAGCTTGTCCTGTTTGGTGGAGATGATATTTAATAAAATAAGTAGAAATCCACTAAAAGTTTTGTTTGGTTATCTTGCAATCCCGAGATAATCGTTTCCATGCTCCAAATCCATTTTAAAGCCATTTTTAAGGCATTTCGCGCATACATGAAATGAACACATTTTTCTCCAAAACTATAACAGATGCAAGCTTGTCCTGTTTGGTGGAGATGATATTTAATAAAATAAGTAGAAATCCACTAAAAGTTTTGTTTGGTTATCTTGCAATCCCGAGATAATCGTCTCCATGCTCCAAATCCATTTTAAAGCCATTTTTAAGGCATTTCGCGCATACATGAAATGAACACATTTTTCTCCAAAACTATAACAGATGCAAGCTTGTCCTGTTTGGTGGAGATAATATTTAATAAAATAAGTAGAAATCTACTAAAAGTTTCGTTTGTTTATATTGCCATCCTGAGATAATCGTCTCCATGCTCCAAATCCATTTTAAAGCCATTTCAAAGGCATTTTGCGCATACATGAAATGAACACATTTTTCTCCAAAACTATAACACATGCAAGCTTGTCCTGTTTGGTGGAGATGATATTTAATAAAATAAGTAGAAATCCACTAAAAGTTTTGTTTGGTTATCTTGCAATCCCGAGATAATCGTCTCCATGCTCCAAATCCATTTTAAAGCCATTTTTAAGGCATTTCGCGCATACATGAAATGAACACATTTTTCTCCAAAACTATAACAGATGCAAGCTTGTCCTGTTTGGTGGAGATGATATTTAATAAAATAAGTAGAAATCCACTAAAAGTTTTGTTTGGTTATCTTGCAATCCCGAGATAATCGTCTCCATGCTCCAAATCCATTTTAAAGCCATTTTAAGGCATTTCGCGCATACATGAAATGAACACATTTTTCTCCAAAACTATAACAGATGCAAGCTTGTCCTGTTTGGTGGAGATGATATTTAATAAAATAAGTAGAAATCCATAAAAGTTTTGTTTGGTTATCTTGCAATCCCGAGATAATCGTCTCCATGCTCCAAATCCATTTTAAAGCCATTTTTAAGGCATTTCGCGCATACATGAAATGAACACATTTTTCTCCAAAACTATAACAGATGCAAGCTTGTCCTGTTTGGTGGAGATGATATTTAATAAAATAAGTAGAAATCCACTAAAAGTTTTGTTTGGTTATCTTGCAATCCCGAGATAATCGTCTCCATGCTCCAAATCCATTTTAAAGCCATTTCAAAGGCATTTTGCGCATACATGAAATGAACACATTTTTCTCCAAAACTATAACAGATGCAAGCTTGTCCTGTTTGGTGGAGATGATATTTAATAAAATAAGTAGAAATCCACTAAAAGTTTTGTTTGGTTATCTTGCAATCCCGAAATAATCGTCTCCATGCTCCAAATCCATTTTAAAGCCATTTTTAAGGCATTTCGCGCATACATGAAATGAACACATTTTTCTCCAAAACTATAACAGATGCAAGCTTGTCCTGTTTGGTGGAGATGATATTTAATAAAATAAGTAGAAATCCACTAAAATTTTTGTTTGGTTATCTTGCAATCCCGAGATAATCGTCTCCATGCTCCAAATCCATTTTAAAGCCATTTTTAAGGCATTTCGCGCATACATGAAATGAACACATTTTTCTCCAAAATTATAACACATGCAAGCTTGTCCTGTTTGGTGGAGATGATATTTAATAAAATAAGTAGAAATCCACTAAAAGTTTTGTTTGGTTATATTGCAATCCCGAGATAATCGTCTCCATGCTCCAAATCCATTTTAAAGCCATTTTTAAGGCATTTCGCGCATACATGAAATGAACACATTTTTCTCCAAAACTATAACAGATGCAAGCTTGTCCTGTTTGGTGGAGATGATATTTAATAAAATAAGTAGAAATCCACTAAAAGTTTTGTTTGGTTATCTTGCAATCCCGAGATAATCGTCTCCATGCTCCAAATCCATTTTAAAGCCATTTTTAAGGCATTTCGCGCATACATGAAATGAACACATTTTTCTCCAAAACTATAACAGATGCAAGCTTGTCCTGTTTGGTGGAGATGATATTTAATAAAATAAGTAGAAATCCACTAAAAGTTTTGTTTGGTTATCTTGCAATCCCGAGATAATCGTCTCCATGCTCCAAATCCATTTTAAAGCCATTTTTAAGGCATTTCGCGCATACATGAAATGAACACATTTTTCTCCAAAACTATAACAGATGCAAGCTTGTCCTGTTTGGTGGAGATGATATTTAATAAAATAAGTAGAAATCCACTAAAAGTTTTGTTTGGTTATCTTGCAATCCCGAGATAATCGTCTCCATGCTCCAAATCCATTTTAAAGCCATTTTTAAGGCATTTCGCGCATACATGAAATGAACACATTTTTCTCCAAAACTATAACAGATGCAAGCTTGTCCTGTTTGGTGGAGATGATATTTAATAAAATAAGTAGAAATCCACTAAAAGTTTTGTTTGGTTATATTGCAATCCCGAGATAATCGTCTCCATGCTCCAAATCCATTTTAAAGCCATTTTTAAGGCATTTCGCGCATACATGAAATGAACACATTTTTCTCCAAAACTATAACAGATGCAAGCTTGTCCTGTTTGGTGGAGATGATATTTAATAAAATAAGTAGAAATCCACTAAAAGTTTTGTTTGGTTATCTTGCAATCCCGAGATAATCGTCTCCATGCTCCAAATCCATTTTAAAGCCATTTTTAAGGCATTTCGCGCATACATGAAATGAACACATTTTTCTCCAAAACTATAACAGATGCAAGCTTGTCCTGTTTGGTGGAGATAATATTTAATAAAATAAGTAGAAATCTACTAAAAGTTTCGTTTGTTTATATTGCCATCCTGAGATAATCGTCTCCATGCTCCAAATCCATTTTAAAGCCATTTCAAAGGCATTTTGCGCATACATGAAATGAACACATTTTTCTCCAAAACTATAACACATGCAAGCTTGTCCTGTTTGGTGGAGATGATATTTAATAAAATAAGTAGAAATCCACTAAAAGTTTTGTTTGGTTATCTTGCAATCCCGAGATAATCGTCTCCATGCTCCAAATCCATTTTAAAGCCATTTTTAAGGCATTTCGCGCATACATGAAATGAACACATTTTTCTCCAAAACTATAACAGATGCAAGCTTGTCCTGTTTGGTGGAGATGATATTTAATAAAATAAGTAGAAATCCACTAAAAGTTTTGTTTGGTTATCTTGCAATCCCGAGATAATCGTCTCCATGCTCCAAATCCATTTTAAAGCCATTTTTAAGGCATTTCGCGCATACATGAAATGAACACATTTTTCTCCAAAACTAAGATGCAAGCTTGTCCTGTTTGGTGGAGATAATATTTAAAAAAATAAGTAGAAATCTACTAAAAGTTTCGTTTGTTTATATTGCCATCCTGAGATAATCGTCTCCATGCTCCAAATCCATTTTAAAGCCATTTCAAAGGCATTTTGCGCATACATGAAATGAACACATTTTTCTCCAAAACTATAACACATGCAAGCTTGTCCTGTTTGGTGGAGATGATATCTAATAAAATAAGTAGAAATCCACTAAAAGTTTTGTTTGGTTATCTTGCAATCCCGAGATAATCGTCTCCATGCTCCAAATCCATTTTAAAGCCATTTTTAAGGCATTTCGCGCATACATGAAATGAACACATTTTTCTCCAAAACTATAACAGATGCAAGCTTGTCCTGTTTGGTGGAGATGATATTTAATAAAATAAGTAGAAATCCACTAAAAGTTTTGTTTGGTTATCTTGCAATCCCGAGATAATCGTCTCCATGCTCCAAATCCATTTTAAAGCCATTTTTAAGGCATTTCGCGCATACATGAAATGAACACATTTTTCTCCAAAACTATAACAGATGCAAGCTTGTCCTGTTTGGTGGAGATGATATTTAATAAAATAAGTAGAAATCCACTAAAAGTTTTGTTTGGTTATCTTGCAATCCCGAGATAATCGTCTCCATGCTCCAAATCCATTTTAAAGCCATTTTTAAGGCATTTCGCGCATACATGAAATGAACACATTTTTCTCCAAAACTATAACAGATGCAAGCTTGTCCTGTTTGGTGGAGATAATATTTAATAAAATAAGTAGATATCTACTAAAGTTTCGTTTGTTTATATTGCCATCCTGAGATAATCGTCTCCATGCTCCAAATCCATTTTAAAGCCATTTCAAAGGCATTTTGCGCATACATGAAATGAACACATTTTTCTCCAAAACTATAACACATGCAAGCTTGTCCTGTTTGGTGGAGATGATATTTAATAAAATAAGTAGAAATCCACTAAAAGTTTTGTTTGGTTATATTGCAATCCCGAGATAATCGTCTCCATGCTCCAAATCCATTTTAAAGCCATTTTTAAGGCATTTCGCGCATACATGAAATGAACACATTTTTCTCCAAAACTATAACAGATGCAAGCTTGTCCTGTTTGGTGGAGATGATATTTAATAAAATAAGTAGAAATCCACTAAATGTTTTGTTTGGTTATCTTGCAATCCCGAGATAATCGTCTCCATGCTCCAAATCCATTTTAAAGCCATTTCAAAGGCATTTTGCGCATACATGAAATGAACACATTTTTCTCCAAAACTATAACACATGCAAGCTTGTCCTGTTTGGTGGAGATGATATTTAATAAAATAAGTAGAAATCCACTAAAAGTTTTGTTTGGTTATATTGCAATCCCGAGATAATCGTCTCCATGCTCCAAATCCATTTTAAAGCCATTTTTAAGGCATTTCGCGCATACATGAAATGAACACATTTTTCTCCAAAACTATAACAGATGCAAGCTTGTCCTGTTTGGTGGAGATGATATTTAATAAAATAAGTAGAAATCCACTAAAAGTTTTGTTTGGTTATCTTGCAATCCCGAGATAATCGTCTCCATGCTCCAAATCCATTTTAAAGCCATTTTTAAGGCATTTCGCGCATACATGAAATGAACACATTTTTCTCCAAAACTATAACAGATGCAAGCTTGTCCTGTTTGGTGGAGATGATATTTAATAAAATAAGTAGAAATCCACTAAATGTTTTGTTTGGTTATCTTGCAATCCCGAGATAATCGTCTCCATGCTCCAAATCCATTTTAAAGCCATTTCAAAGGCATTTTGCGCATACATGAAATGAACACATTTTTCTCCAAAACTATAACACATGCAAGCTTGTCCTGTTTGGTGGAGATGATATTTAATAAAATAAGTAGAAATCCACTAAAAGTTTTGTTTGGTTATATTGCAATCCCGAGATAATCGTCTCCATGCTCCAAATCCATTTTAAAGCCATTTTTAAGGCATTTCGCGCATACATGAAATGAACACATTTTTCTCCAAAACTATAACAGATGCAAGCTTGTCCTGTTTGGTGGAGATGATATTTAATAAAATAAGTAGAAATCCACTAAAAGTTTTGTTTGGTTATCTTGCAATCCCGAGATAATCGTCTCCATGCTCCAAATCCATTTTAAAGCCATTTTTAAGGCATTTCGCGCATACATGAAATGAACACATTTTTCTCCAAAACTATAACAGATGCAAGCTTGTCCTGTTTGGTGGAGATGATATTTAATAAAATAAGTAGAAATCCACTAAAAGTTTTGTTTGGTTACCTTGCAATCCCGAGATAATCGTCTCCATGCTCCAAATCCATTTTAAAGCCATTTTTAAGGCATTTCGCGCATACATGAAATGAACACATTTTTCTCCAAAACTATAACAGATGCAAGCTTGTCCTGTTTGGTGGAGATGATATTTAATAAAATAAGTAGAAATCCACTAAAAGTTTTGTTTGGTTATCTTGCAATCCCGAGATAATCGTCTCCATGCTCCAAATCCATTTTAAAGCCATTTTTAAGGCATTTCGCGCATACATGAAATGAACACATTTTTCTCCAAAACTATAACAGATGCAAGCTTGTCCTGTTTGGTGGAGATGATATTTAATAAAATAAGTAGAAATCCACTAAAAGTTTTGTTTGGTTATCTTGCAATCCCGAGATAATCGTCTCCATGCTCCAAATCCATTTTAAAGCCATTTTTAAGGCATTTCGCGCATACATGAAATGAACACATTTTTCTCCAAAACTATAACAGATGCAAGCTTGTCCTGTTTGGTGGAGATAATATTTAATAAAATAAGTAGATATCTACTAAAGTTTCGTTTGTTTATATTGCCATCCTGAGATAATCGTCTCCATGCTCCAAATCCATTTTAAAGCCATTTCAAAGGCATTTTGCGCATACATGAAATGAACACATTTTTCTCCAAAACTATAACACATGCAAGCTTGTCCTGTTTGGTGGAGATGATATTTAATAAAATAAGTAGAAATCCACTAAAAGTTTTGTTTGGTTATATTGCAATCCCGAGATAATCGTCTCCATGCTCCAAATCCATTTTAAAGCCATTTTTAAGGCATTTCGCGCATACATGAAATGAACACATTTTTCTCCAAAACTATAACAGATGCAAGCTTGTCCTGTTTGGTGGAGATGATATTTAATAAAATAAGTAGAAATCCACTAAATGTTTTGTTTGGTTATCTTGCAATCCCGAGATAATCGTCTCCATGCTCCAAATCCATTTTAAAGCCATTTCAAAGGCATTTTGCGCATACATGAAATGAACACATTTTTCTCCAAAACTATAACACATGCAAGCTTGTCCTGTTTGGTGGAGATGATATTTAATAAAATAAGTAGAAATCCACTAAAAGTTTTGTTTGGTTATATTGCAATCCCGAGATAATCGTCTCCATGCTCCAAATCCATTTTAAAGCCATTTTTAAGGCATTTCGCGCATACATGAAATGAACACATTTTTCTCCAAAACTATAACAGATGCAAGCTTGTCCTGTTTGGTGGAGATGATATTTAATAAAATAAGTAGAAATCCACTAAAAGTTTTGTTTGGTTATCTTGCAATCCCGAGATAATCGTCTCCATGCTCCAAATCCATTTTAAAGCCATTTTTAAGGCATTTCGCGCATACATGAAATGAACACATTTTTCTCCAAAACTATAACAGATGCAAGCTTGTCCTGTTTGGTGGAGATGATATTTAATAAAATAAGTAGAAATCCACTAAATGTTTTGTTTGGTTATCTTGCAATCCCGAGATAATCGTCTCCATGCTCCAAATCCATTTTAAAGCCATTTCAAAGGCATTTTGCGCATACATGAAATGAACACATTTTTCTCCAAAACTATAACACATGCAAGCTTGTCCTGTTTGGTGGAGATGATATTTAATAAAATAAGTAGAAATCCACTAAAAGTTTTGTTTGGTTATATTGCAATCCCGAGATAATCGTCTCCATGCTCCAAATCCATTTTAAAGCCATTTTTAAGGCATTTCGCGCATACATGAAATGAACACATTTTTCTCCAAAACTATAACAGATGCAAGCTTGTCCTGTTTGGTGGAGATGATATTTAATAAAATAAGTAGAAATCCACTAAAAGTTTTGTTTGGTTATCTTGCAATCCCGAGATAATCGTCTCCATGCTCCAAATCCATTTTAAAGCCATTTTTAAGGCATTTCGCGCATACATGAAATGAACACATTTTTCTCCAAAACTATAACAGATGCAAGCTTGTCCTGTTTGGTGGAGATGATATTTAATAAAATAAGTAGAAATCCACTAAAAGTTTTGTTTGGTTACCTTGCAATCCCGAGATAATCGTCTCCATGCTCCAAATCCATTTTAAAGCCATTTTTAAGGCATTTCGCGCATACATGAAATGAACACATTTTTCTCCAAAACTATAACAGATGCAAGCTT
The DNA here is from genome assembly GCF_048569485.1 of Anomaloglossus baeobatrachus. Classification (NCBI taxonomy): domain Eukaryota; kingdom Metazoa; phylum Chordata; class Amphibia; order Anura; family Aromobatidae; genus Anomaloglossus; species Anomaloglossus baeobatrachus. The sequence continues at coordinate 73,692 of NW_027445083.1, forward strand.
GTCCTGTTTGGTGGAGATGATATTTAATAAAATAAGTAGAAATCCACTAAAAGTTTTGTTTGGTTATATTGCAATCCCGAGATAATCGTCTCCATGCTCCAAATCCATTTTAAAGCCATTTTTAAGGCATTTCGCGCATACATGAAATGAACACATTTTTCTCCAAAACTATAACAGATGCAAGCTTGTCCTGTTTGGTGGAGATGATATTTAATAAAATAAGTAGAAATCCACTAAAAGTTTTGTTTGGTTATCTTGCAATCCCGAGATAATCGTCTCCATGCTCCAAATCCATTTTAAAGCCATTTTTAAGGCATTTCGCGCATACATGAAATGAACACATTTTTCTCCAAAACTATAACAGATGCAAGCTTGTCCTGTTTGGTGGAGATGATATTTAATAAAATAAGTAGAAATCCACTAAAAGTTTTGTTTGGTTATCTTGCAATCCCGAGATAATCGTCTCCATGCTCCAAATCCATTTTAAAGCCATTTTTAAGGCATTTCGCGCATACATGAAATGAACACATTTTTCTCCAAAACTATAACAGATGCAAGCTTGTCCTGTTTGGTGGAGATGATATTTAATAAAATAAGTAGAAATCCACTAAAAGTTTTGTTTGGTTATCTTGCAATCCCGAGATAATCGTCTCCATGCTCCAAATCCATTTTAAAGCCATTTTTAAGGCATTTCGCGCATACATGAAATGAACACATTTTTCTCCAAAACTATAACAGATGCAAGCTTGTCCTGTTTGGTGGAGATGATATTTAATAAAATAAGTAGAAATCCACTAAAAGTTTTGTTTGGTTATCTTGCAATCCCGAGATAATCGTCTCCATGCTCCAAATCCATTTTAAAGCCATTTTTAAGGCATTTCGCGCATACATGAAATGAACACATTTTTCTCCAAAACTATAACAGATGCAAGCTTGTCCTGTTTGGTGGAGATGATATTTAATAAAATAAGTAGAAATCCACTAAAAGTTTTGTTTGGTTATCTTGCAATCCCGAGATAATCGTCTCCATGCTCCAAATCCATTTTAAAGCCATTTTTAAGGCATTTCGCGCATACATGAAATGAACACATTTTTCTCCAAAACTATAACAGATGCAAGCTTGTCCTGTTTGGTGGAGATGATATTTAATAAAATAAGTAGAAATCCACTAAAAGTTTTGTTTGGTTATCTTGCAATCCCGAGATAATCGTCTCCATGCTCCAAATCCATTTTAAAGCCATTTTTAAGGCATTTCGCGCATACATGAAATGAACACATTTTTCTCCAAAACTATAACAGATGCAAGCTTGTCCTGTTTGGTGGAGATGATATTTAATAAAATAAGTAGAAATCCACTAAAAGTTTTGTTTGGTTATCTTGCAATCCCGAGATAATCGTCTCCATGCTCCAAATCCATTTTAAAGCCATTTTTAAGGCATTTCGCGCATACATGAAATGAACACATTTTTCTCCAAAACTATAACAGATGCAAGCTTGTCCTGTTTGGTGGAGATGATATTTAATAAAATAAGTAGAAATCCACTAAAAGTTTTGTTTGGTTATCTTGCAATCCCGAGATAATCGTCTCCATGCTCCAAATCCATTTTAAAGCCATTTTTAAGGCATTTCGCGCATACATGAAATGAACACATTTTTCTCCAAAACTATAACAGATGCAAGCTTGTCCTGTTTGGTGGAGATGATATTTAATAAAATAAGTAGAAATCCACTAAAAGTTTTGTTTGGTTATCTTGCAATCCCGAGATAATCGTCTCCATGCTCCAAATCCATTTTAAAGCCATTTTTAAGGCATTTCGCGCATACATGAAATGAACACATTTTTCTCCAAAACTATAACAGATGCAAGCTTGTCCTGTTTGGTGGAGATGATATTTAATAAAATAAGTAGAAATCCACTAAAAGTTTTGTTTGGTTATCTTGCAATCCCGAGATAATCGTCTCCATGCTCCAAATCCATTTTAAAGCCATTTTTAAGGCATTTCGCGCATACATGAAATGAACACATTTTTCTCCAAAACTATAACAGATGCAAGCTTGTCCTGTTTGGTGGCGATGATATTTAATAAAATAAGTAGAAATCCACTAAAAGTTTTGTTTGGTTATCTTGCAATCCCGAGATAATCGTCTCCATGCTCCAAATCCATTTTAAAGCCATTTCAAAGGCATTTTGCGCATACATGAAATGAACACATTTTTCTCCAAAACTGTAACACATGCAAGCTTGTCCTGTTTGGTGGAGATGATATTTAATAAAATAAGTAGAAATCCACTAAAAGTTTTGTTTGGTTATCTTGCAGTCCCGAGATAATCGTCTCCATGCTCCAAATCCATTTTAAAGCCATTTTTAAGGCATTTCGCGCATACATGAAATGAACACATTTTTCTCCAAAACTATAACAGATGCAAGCTTGTCCTGTTTGGTGGAGATGATATTTAATAAAATAAGTAGAAATCCACTAAAAGTTTTGTTTGGTTATCTTGCAATCCCGAGATAATCGTCTCCATGCTCCAAATCCATTTTAAAGCCATTTTTAAGGCATTTCGCGCATACATGAAATGAACACATTTTTCTCCAAAACTATAACACATGCAAGCTTGTCCTGTTTGGTGGAGATGATATTTAATAAAATAAGTAGAAATCCACTAAAAGTTTTGTTTGGTTATCTTGCAATCCCGAGATAATCGTCTCCATGCTCCAAATCCATTTTAAAGCCATTTTGAAGGCATTTCGCGCATACATGAAATGAACACATTTTTCTCCAAAACTATAACAGATGCAAGCTTGTCCTGTTTGGTGGAGATGATATTTAATAAAATAAGTAGAAATCCACTAAAAGTTTTGTTTGGTTATCTTGCAATCCCGAGATAATCGTCTCCATGCTCCAAATCCATTTTAAAGCCATTTTTAAGGCATTTCGCGCATACATGAAATGAACACATTTTTCTCCAAAACTATAACAGATGCAAGCTTGTCCTGTTTGGTGGAGATGATATTTAATAAAATAAGTAGAAATCCACTAAAAGTTTTGTTTGGTTATCTTGCAATCCCGAGATAATCGTCTCCATGCTCCAAATCCATTTTAAAGCCATTTTTAAGGCATTTCGCGCATACATGAAATGAACACATTTTTCTCCAAAACTATAACAGATGCAAGCTTGTCCTGTTTGGTGGAGATGATATTTAATAAAATAAGTAGAAATCCACTAAAAGTTTTGTTTGGTTATATTGCAATCCCGAGATAATCGTCTCCATGCTCCAAATCCATTTTAAAGCCATTTTTAAGGCATTTCGCGCATACATGAAATGAACACATTTTTCTCCAAAACTATAACAGATGCAAGCTTGTCCTGTTTGGTGGAGATGATATTTAATAAAATAAGTAGAAATCCACTAAAAGTTTTGTTTGGTTATCTTGCAATCCCGAGATAATCGTCTCCATGCTCCAAATCCATTTTAAAGCCATTTTTAAGGCATTTCGCGCATACATGAAATGAACACATTTTTCTCCAAAACTATAACAGATGCAAGCTTGTCCTGTTTGGTGGAGATAATATTTAATAAAATAAGTAGAAATCTACTAAAAGTTTCGTTTGTTTATATTGCCATCCTGAGATAATCGTCTCCATGCTCCAAATCCATTTTAAAGCCATTTCAAAGGCATTTTGCGCATACATGAAATGAACACATTTTTCTCCAAAACTATAACACATGCAAGCTTGTCCTGTTTGGTGGAGATGATATTTAATAAAATAAGTAGAAATCCACTAAAAGTTTTGTTTGGTTATCTTGCAATCCCGAGATAATCGTCTCCATGCTCCAAATCCATTTTAAAGCCATTTTTAAGGCATTTCGCGCATACATGAAATGAACACATTTTTCTCCAAAACTATAACAGATGCAAGCTTGTCCTGTTTGGTGGAGATGATATTTAATAAAATAAGTAGAAATCCACTAAAAGTTTTGTTTGGTTATCTTGCAATCCCGAGATAATCGTCTCCATGCTCCAAATCCATTTTAAAGCCATTTTTAAGGCATTTCGCGCATACATGAAATGAACACATTTTTCTCCAAAACTAAGATGCAAGCTTGTCCTGTTTGGTGGAGATAATATTTAAAAAAATAAGTAGAAATCTACTAAAAGTTTCGTTTGTTTATATTGCCATCCTGAGATAATCGTCTCCATGCTCCAAATCCATTTTAAAGCCATTTCAAAGGCATTTTGCGCATACATGAAATTAACACATTTTTCTCCAAAACTATAACACATGCAAGCTTGTCCTGTTTGGTGGAGATGATATCTAATAAAATAAGTAGAAATCCACTAAAAGTTTTGTTTGGTTATCTTGCAATCCCGAGATAATCGTCTCCATGCTCCAAATCCATTTTAAAGCCATTTTTAAGGCATTTCGCGCATACATGAAATGAACACATTTTTCTCCAAAACTATAACAGATGCAAGCTTGTCCTGTTTGGTGGAGATGATATTTAATAAAATAAGTAGAAATCCACTAAAAGTTTTGTTTGGTTATCTTGCAATCCCGAGATAATCGTCTCCATGCTCCAAATCCATTTTAAAGCCATTTTTAAGGCATTTCGCGCATACATGAAATGAACACATTTTTCTCCAAAACTATAACAGATGCAAGCTTGTCCTGTTTGGTGGAGATGATATTTAATAAAATAAGTAGAAATCCACTAAAAGTTTTGTTTGGTTATCTTGCAATCCCGAGATAATCGTCTCCATGCTCCAAATCCATTTTAAAGCCATTTTTAAGGCATTTCGCGCATACATGAAATGAACACATTTTTCTCCAAAACTATAACAGATGCAAGCTTGTCCTGTTTGGTGGAGATAATATTTAATAAAATAAGTAGATATCTACTAAAGTTTCGTTTGTTTATATTGCCATCCTGAGATAATCGTCTCCATGCTCCAAATCCATTTTAAAGCCATTTCAAAGGCATTTTGCGCATACATGAAATGAACACATTTTTCTCCAAAACTATAACACATGCAAGCTTGTCCTGTTTGGTGGAGATGATATTTAATAAAATAAGTAGAAATCCACTAAAAGTTTTGTTTGGTTATATCGCAATCCCGAGATAATCGTCTCCATGCTCCAAATCCATTTTAAAGCCATTTTTAAGGCATTTCGCGCATACATGAAATGAACACATTTTTCTCCAAAACTATAACAGATGCAAGCTTGTCCTGTTTGGTGGAGATGATATTTAATAAAATAAGTAGAAATCCACTAAATGTTTTGTTTGGTTATCTTGCAATCCCGAGATAATCGTCTCCATGCTCCAAATCCATTTTAAAGCCATTTCAAAGGCATTTTGCGCATACATGAAATGAACACATTTTTCTCCAAAACTATAACACATGCAAGCTTGTCCTGTTTGGTGGAGATGATATTTAATAAAATAAGTAGAAATCCACTAAAAGTTTTGTTTGGTTATATTGCAATCCCGAGATAATCGTCTCCATGCTCCAAATCCATTTTAAAGCCATTTTTAAGGCATTTCGCGCATACATGAAATGAACACATTTTTCTCCAAAACTATAACAGATGCAAGCTTGTCCTGTTTGGTGGAGATGATATTTAATAAAATAAGTAGAAATCCACTAAAAGTTTTGTTTGGTTATCTTGCAATCCCGAGATAATCGTCTCCATGCTCCAAATCCATTTTAAAGCCATTTTTAAGGCATTTCGCGCATACATGAAATGAACACATTTTTCTCCAAAACTATAACAGATGCAAGCTTGTCCTGTTTGGTGGAGATGATATTTAATAAAATAAGTAGAAATCCACTAAATGTTTTGTTTGGTTATCTTGCAATCCCGAGATAATCGTCTCCATGCTCCAAATCCATTTTAAAGCCATTTCAAAGGCATTTTGCGCATACATGAAATGAACACATTTTTCTCCAAAACTATAACACATGCAAGCTTGTCCTGTTTGGTGGAGATGATATTTAATAAAATAAGTAGAAATCCACTAAAAGTTTTGTTTGGTTATATTGCAATCCCGAGATAATCGTCTCCATGCTCCAAATCCATTTTAAAGCCATTTTTAAGGCATTTCGCGCATACATGAAATGAACACATTTTTCTCCAAAACTATAACAGATGCAAGCTTGTCCTGTTTGGTGGAGATGATATTTAATAAAATAAGTAGAAATCCACTAAAAGTTTTGTTTGGTTATCTTGCAATCCCGAGATAATCGTCTCCATGCTCCAAATCCATTTTAAAGCCATTTTTAAGGCATTTCGCGCATACATGAAATGAACACATTTTTCTCCAAAACTATAACAGATGCAAGCTTGTCCTGTTTGGTGGAGATGATATTTAATAAAATAAGTAGAAATCCACTAAAAGTTTTGTTTGGTTATCTTGCAATCCCGAGATAATCGTCTCCATGCTCCAAATCCATTTTAAAGCCATTTCAAAGGCATTTTGCGCATACATGAAATGAACACATTTTTCTCCAAAACTATAACACATGCAAGCTTGTCCTGTTTGGTGGAGATGATATTTAATAAAATAAGTAGAAATCCACTAAAAGTTTTGTTTGGTTATCTTGCAATCCCGAGATAATCGTCTCCATGCTCCAAATCCATTTTAAAGCCATTTTTAAGGCATTTCGCGCATACATGAAATGAACACATTTTTCTCCAAAACTATAACAGATGCAAGCTTGTCCTGTTTGGTGGAGATGATATTTAATAAAATAAGTAGAAATCCACTAAAAGTTTTGTTTGGTTATCTTGCAATCCCGAGATAATCGTCTCCATGCTCCAAATCCATTTTAAAGCCATTTTTAAGGCATTTCGCGCATACATGAAATGAACACATTTTTCTCCAAAACTATAACAGATGCAAGCTTGTCCTGTTTGGTGGAGATGATATTTAATAAAATAAGTAGAAATCCACTAAAAGTTTTGTTTGGTTATCTTGCAATCCCGAGATAATCGTCTCCATGCTCCAAATCCATTTTAAAGCCATTTTTAAGGCATTTCGCGCATACATGAAATGAACACATTTTTCTCCAAAACTATAACAGATGCAAGCTTGTCCTGTTTGGTGGAGATGATATTTAATAAAATAAGTAGAAATCCACTAAAAGTTTTGTTTGGTTATCTTGCAATCCCGAGATAATCGTCTCCATGCTCCAAATCCATTTTAAAGCCATTTTTAAGGCATTTCGCGCATACATGAAATGAACACATTTTTCTCCAAAACTATAACACATGCAAGCTTGTCCTGTTTGGTGGAGATGATATTTAATAAAATAAGTAGAAATCCACTAAACGTTTTGTTTGGTTATCTTGCAATCCCGAGATAATCGTCTCCATGCTCCAAATCCATTTTAAAGCCATTTTTAAGGCATTTCGCGCATACATGAAATGAACACATTTTTCTCCAAAACTATAACAGATGCAAGCTTGTCCTGTTTGGTGGAGATGATATTTAATAAAATAAGTAGAAATCGACTAAAAGTTTTGTTTGGTTATCTTGCAATCCCGAGATAATCGTCTCCATGCTCCAAATCCATTTTAAAGCCATTTTTAAGGCATTTCGCACATACATGAAATGAACACATTTTTCTCCAAAACTATAACAGATGCAAGCTTGTCCTGTTTGGTGGAGATGATATTTAATAAAATAAGTAGAAATCCACTAAAAGTTTTGTTTGGTTATCTTGCAATCCCGAGATAATCGTCTCCATGCTCCAAATCCATTTTAAAGCCATTTTTAAGGCATTTCGCGCATACATGAAATGAACACATTTTTCTCCAAAACTATAACAGATGCAAGCTTGTCCTGTTTGGTGGAGATGATATTTAATAAAATAAGTAGAAATCCACTAAAAGTTTTGTTTGGTTATCTTGCAATCCCGAGATAATCGTCTCCATGCTCCAAATCCATTTTAAAGCCATTTTTAAGGCATTTCGCGCATACATGAAATGAACACATTTTTCTCCAAAACTATAACAGATGCAAGCTTGTCCTGTTTGGTGGAGATGATATTTAATAAAATAAGTAGAAATCCACTAAAAGTTTTGTTTGGTTATCTTGCAATCCCGAGATAATCGTCTCCATGCTCCAAATCCATTTTAAAGCCATTTTTAAGGCATTTCACGCATACATGAAATGAACACATTTTTCTCCAAAACTATAACAGATGCAAGCTTGTCCTGTTTGGTGGAGATGATATTTAATAAAATAAGTAGAAATCCACTAAAAGTTTTGTTTGGTTATCTTGCAATCCCGAGATAATCGTCTCCATGCTCCAAATCCATTTTAAAGCCATTTTTAAGGCATTTCGCGCATACATGAAATGAACACATTTTTCTCCAAAACTATAACAGATGCAAGCTTGTCCTGTTTGGTGGAGATGATATTTAATAAAATAAGTAGAAATCCACTAAAAGTTTTGTTTGGTTATCTTGCAATCCCGAGATAATCGTCTCCATGCTCCAAATCCATTTTAAAGCCATTTTTAAGGCATTTCGCGCATACATGAAATGAACACAATTTTCTCCAAAACTATAACAGATGCAAGCTTGTCCTGTTTGGTGGAGATAATATTTAATAAAATAAGTAGAAATCTACTAAAAGTTTCGTTTGTTTATATTGCCATCCTGAGATATTCGTCTCCATGCTCCAAATCCATTTTAAAGCCATTTCAAAGGCATTTTGCGCATACATGAAATGAACACATTTTTCTCCAAAACTATAACACATGCAAGCTTGTCCTGTTTGGTGGAGATGATATTTAATAAAATAAGTAGAAATCCACTAAAAGTTTTGTTTGGTTATCTTGCAATCCCGAGATAATCGTCTCAATGCTCCAAATCCATTTTAAAGCCATTTTTAAGGCATTTCGCGCATACATGAAATGAACACATTTTTCTCCAAAACTATAACAGATGCAAGCTTGTCCTGTTTGGTGGAGATGATATTTAATAAAATAAGTAGAAATCCACTAAAAGTTTTGTTTGGTTATCTTGCAATCCCGAGATAATCGTCTCCATGCTCCAAATCCATTTTAAAGCCATTTTTAAGGCATTTCGCGCATACATGAAATGAACACATTTTTCTCCAAAACTATAACAGATGCAAGCTTGTCCTGTTTGGTGGAGATAATATTTAATAAAATAAGTAGAAATCTACTAAAAGTTTCGTTTGTTTATATTGCCATCCTGAGATAATCGTCTCCATGCTCCAAATCCATTTTAAAGCCATTTCAAAGGCATTTTGCGCATACATGAAATGAACACATTTTTCTCCAAAACTATAACACATGCAAGCTTGTCCTGTTTGGTGGAGATGATATTTAATAAAATAAGTAGAAATCCACTAAATGTTTTGTTTGGTTATCTTGCAATCCCGAGATAATCGTCTCCATGCTCCAAATCCATTTTAAAGCCATTTCAAAGGCATTTTGCGCATACATGAAATGAACACATTTTTCTCCAAAACTATAACACATGCAAGCTTGTCCTGTTTGGTGGAGATGATATTTAATAAAATAAGTAGAAATCCACTAAAAGTTTTGTTTGGTTATATTGCAATCCCGAGATAATCGTCTCCATGCTCCAAATCCATTTTAAAGCCATTTTTAAGGCATTTCGCGCATACATGAAATGAACACATTTTTCTCCAAAACTATAACAGATGCAAGCTTGTCCTGTTTGGTGGAGATGATATTTAATAAAATAAGTAGAAATCCACTAAAAGTTTTGTTTGGTTATCTTGCAATCCCGAGATAATCGTCTCCATGCTCCAAATCCATTTTAAAGCCATTTTTAAGGCATTTCGCGCATACATGAAATGAACACATTTTTCTCCAAAACTATAACAGATGCAAGCTTGTCCTGTTTGGTGGAGATGATATTTAATAAAATAAGTAGAAATCCACTAAATGTTTTGTTTGGTTATCTTGCAATCCCGAGATAATCGTCTCCATGCTCCAAATCCATTTTAAAGCCATTTCAAAGGCATTTTGCGCATACATGAAATGAACACATTTTTCTCCAAAACTATAACACATGCAAGCTTGTCCTGTTTGGTGGAGATGATATTTAATAAAATAAGTAGAAATCCACTAAAAGTTTTGTTTGGTTATATTGCAATCCCGAGATAATCGTCTCCATGCTCCAAATCCATTTTAAAGCCATTTTTAAGGCATTTCGCGCATACATGAAATGAACACATTTTTCTCCAAAACTATAACAGATGCAAGCTTGTCCTGTTTGGTGGAGATGATATTTAATAAAATAAGTAGAAATCCACTAAAAGTTTTGTTTGGTTATCTTGCAATCCCGAGATAATCGTCTCCATGCTCCAAATCCATTTTAAAGCCATTTTTAAGGCATTTCGCGCATACATGAAATGAACACATTTTTCTCCAAAACTATAACAGATGCAAGCTTGTCCTGTTTGGTGGAGATGATATTTAATAAAATAAGTAGAAATCCACTAAAAGTTTTGTTTGGTTATCTTGCAATCCCGAGATAATCGTCTCCATGCTCCAAATCCATTTTAAAGCCATTTCAAAGGCATTTTGCGCATACATGAAATGAACACATTTTTCTCCAAAACTATAACACATGCAAGCTTGTCCTGTTTGGTGGAGATGATATTTAATAAAATAAGTAGAAATCCACTAAAAGTTTTGTTTGGTTATCTTGCAATCCCGAGATAATCGTCTCCATGCTCCAAATCCATTTTAAAGCCATTTTTAAGGCATTTCGCGCATACATGAAATGAACACATTTTTCTCCAAAACTATAACAGATGCAAGCTTGTCCTGTTTGGTGGAGATGATATTTAATAAAATAAGTAGAAATCCACTAAAAGTTTTGTTTGGTTATCTTGCAATCCCGAGATAATCGTCTCCATGCTCCAAATCCATTTTAAAGCCATTTTTAAGGCATTTCGCGCATACATGAAATGAACACATTTTTCTCCAAAACTATAACAGATGCAAGCTTGTCCTGTTTGGTGGAGATGATATTTAATAAAATAAGTAGAAATCCACTAAAAGTTTTGTTTGGTTATCTTGCAATCCCGAGATAATCGTCTCCATGCTCCAAATCCATTTTAAAGCCATTTTTAAGGCATTTCGCGCATACATGAAATGAACACATTTTTCTCCAAAACTATAACAGATGCAAGCTTGTCCTGTTTGGTGGAGATGATATTTAATAAAATAAGTAGAAATCCACTAAAAGTTTTGTTTGGTTATCTTGCAATCCCGAGATAATCGTCTCCATGCTCCAAATCCATTTTAAAGCCATTTTTAAGGCATTTCGCGCATACATGAAATGAACACATTTTTCTCCAAAACTATAACACATGCAAGCTTGTCCTGTTTGGTGGAGATGATATTTAATAAAATAAGTAGAAATCCACTAAACGTTTTGTTTGGTTATCTTGCAATCCCGAGATAATCGTCTCCATGCTCCAAATCCATTTTAAAGCCATTTTTAAGGCATTTCGCGCATACATGAAATGAACACATTTTTCTCCAAAACTATAACAGATGCAAGCTTGTCCTGTTTGGTGGAGATGATATTTAATAAAATAAGTAGAAATCGACTAAAAGTTTTGTTTGGTTATCTTGCAATCCCGAGATAATCGTCTCCATGCTCCAAATCCATTTTAAAGCCATTTTTAAGGCATTTCGCACATACATGAAATGAACACATTTTTCTCCAAAACTATAACAGATGCAAGCTTGTCCTGTTTGGTGGAGATGATATTTAATAAAATAAGTAGAAATCCACTAAAAGTTTTGTTTGGTTATCTTGCAATCCCGAGATAATCGTCTCCATGCTCCAAATCCATTTTAAAGCCATTTTTAAGGCATTTCGCGCATACATGAAATGAACACATTTTTCTCCAAAACTATAACAGATGCAAGCTTGTCCTGTTTGGTGGAGATGATATTTAATAAAATAAGTAGAAATCCACTAAAAGTTTTGTTTGGTTATCTTGCAATCCCGAGATAATCGTCTCCATGCTCCAAATCCATTTTAAAGCCATTTTTAAGGCATTTCGCGCATACATGAAATGAACACATTTTTCTCCAAAACTATAACAGATGCAAGCTTGTCCTGTTTGGTGGAGATGATATTTAATAAAATAAGTAGAAATCCACTAAAAGTTTTGTTTGGTTATCTTGCAATCCCGAGATAATCGTCTCCATGCTCCAAATCCATTTTAAAGCCATTTTTAAGGCATTTCACGCATACATGAAATGAACACATTTTTCTCCAAAACTATAACAGATGCAAGCTTGTCCTGTTTGGTGGAGATGATATTTAATAAAATAAGTAGAAATCCACTAAAAGTTTTGTTTGGTTATCTTGCAATCCCGAGATAATCGTCTCCATGCTCCAAATCCATTTTAAAGCCATTTTTAAGGCATTTCGCGCATACATGAAATGAACACATTTTTCTCCAAAACTATAACAGATGCAAGCTTGTCCTGTTTGGTGGAGATGATATTTAATAAAATAAGTAGAAATCCACTAAAAGTTTTGTTTGGTTATCTTGCAATCCCGAGATAATCGTCTCCATGCTCCAAATCCATTTTAAAGCCATTTTTAAGGCATTTCGCGCATACATGAAATGAACACAATTTTCTCCAAAACTATAACAGATGCAAGCTTGTCCTGTTTGGTGGAGATAATATTTAATAAAATAAGTAGAAATCTACTAAAAGTTTCGTTTGTTTATATTGCCATCCTGAGATATTCGTCTCCATGCTCCAAATCCATTTTAAAGCCATTTCAAAGGCATTTTGCGCATACATGAAATGAACACATTTTTCTCCAAAACTATAACACATGCAAGCTTGTCCTGTTTGGTGGAGATGATATTTAATAAAATAAGTAGAAATCCACTAAAAGTTTTGTTTGGTTATCTTGCAATCCCGAGATAATCGTCTCAATGCTCCAAATCCATTTTAAAGCCATTTTTAAGGCATTTCGCGCATACATGAAATGAACACATTTTTCTCCAAAACTATAACAGATGCAAGCTTGTCCTGTTTGGTGGAGATGATATTTAATAAAATAAGTAGAAATCCACTAAAAGTTTTGTTTGGTTATCTTGCAATCCCGAGATAATCGTCTCCATGCTCCAAATCCATTTTAAAGCCATTTTTAAGGCATTTCGCGCATACATGAAATGAACACATTTTTCTCCAAAACTATAACAGATGCAAGCTTGTCCTGTTTGGTGGAGATAATATTTAATAAAATAAGTAGAAATCTACTAAAAGTTTCGTTTGTTTATATTGCCATCCTGAGATAATCGTCTCCATGCTCCAAATCCATTTTAAAGCCATTTCAAAGGCATTTTGCGCATACATGAAATGAACACATTTTTCTCCAAAACTATAACACATGCAAGCTTGTCCTGTTTGGTGGAGATGATATTTAATAAAATAAGTAGAAATCCACTAAAAGTTTTGTTTGGTTATCTTGCAATCCCGAGATAATCGTCTCCATGCTCCAAATCCATTTTAAAGCCATTTTTAAGGCATTTCGCGCATACATGAAATGAACACATTTTTCTCCAAAACTATAACAGATGCAAGCTTGTCCTGTTTGGTGGAGATGATATTTAATAAAATAAGTAGAAATCCACTAAAAGTTTTGTTTGGTTATCTTGCAATCCCGAGATAATCGTCTCCATGCTCCAAATCCATTTTAAAGCCATTTTTAAGGCATTTCGCGCATACATGAAATGAACACATTTTTCTCCAAAACTATAACAGATGCAAGCTTGTCCTGTTTGGTGGAGATTATATTTAATAAAATAAGTAGAAATCCACTAAAAGTTTTGTTTGGTTATCTTGCAATCCCGAGATAATCGTCTCCATGCTCCAAATCCATTTTAAAGCCATTTCAAAGGCATTTTGCGCATACATGAAATGAACACATTTTTCTCCAAAACTATAACACATGCAAGCTTGTCCTGTTTGGTGGAGATGATATTTAATAAAATAAGTAGAAATCCACTAAAAGTTTTGTTTGGTTATCTTGCAATCCCGAGATAATCGTCTCCATGCTCCAAATCCATTTTAAAGCCATTTTTAAGGCATTTCGCGCATACATGAAATGAACACATTTTTCTCCAAAACTATAACAGATGCAAGCTTGTCCTGTTTGGTGGAGATGATATTTAATAAAATAAGTAGAAATCCACTAAAAGTTTTGTTTGGTTATCTTGCAATCCCGAGATAATCGTCTCCATGCTCCAAATCCATTTTAAAGCCATTTTTAAGGCATTTCGCGCATACATGAAATGAACACATTTTTCTCCAAAACTATAACAGATGCAAGCTTGTCCTGTTTGGTGGAGATGATATTTAATAAAATAAGTAGAAATCCACTAAAAGTTTTGTTTGGTTATCTTGCAATCCCGAGATAATCGCCTCCATGCTCCAAATCCATTTTAAAGCCATTTTTAAGGCATTTCGCGCATACATGAAATGAACACATTTTTCTCCAAAACTATAACAGATGCAAGCTTGTTCTGTTTGGTGGAGATGATATTTAATAAAATAAGTAGAAATCCACTAAAAGTTTTGTTTGGTTATATTGCAATCCCGAGATAATCGTCTTCATGCTCCAAATCCATTTTAAAGCCATTTTTAAGGCATTTCGCGCATACATGAAATGAACACATTTTTCTCCAAAACTATAACAGATGCAAGCTTGTCCTGTTTGGTGGAGATGATATTTAATAAAATAAGTAGAAATCCACTAAAAGTTTTGTTTGGTTATCTTGCAATCCCGAGATAATCGTCTCCATGCTCCAAATCCATTTTAAAGCCATTTTTAAGGCATTTCGCGCATACATGAAATGAACACATTTTTCTCCAAAACTATAACAGATGCAAGCTTGTCCTGTTTGGTGGAGATAATATTTAATAAAATATGTAGAAATCTACTAAAAGTTTCGTTTGTTTATATTGCCATCCTGAGATAATCGTCTCCATGCTCCAAATCCATTTTAAAGCCATTTCAAAGGCATTTTGCGCATACATGAAATGAACACATTTTTCTCCAAAACTATAACACATGCAAGCTTGTCCTGTTTGGTGGAGATGATATTTAATAAAATAAGTAGAAATCCACTAAAAGTTTTGTTTGGTTATCTTGCAATCCCGAGATAATCGTCTCCATGCTCCAAATCCATTTTAAAGCCATTTTTAAGGCATTTCGCGCATAAATGAAATGAACACATTTTTCTCCAAAACTATAACAGATGCAAGCTTGTCCTGTTTGGTGGAGATGATATTTAATAAAATAAGTAGAAATCCACTAAAAGTTTTGTTTGGTTATCTTGCAATCCCGAGATAATCGTCTCCATGCTCCAAATCCATTTTAAAGCCATTTTTAAGGCATTTCGCGCATACATGAAATGAACACATTTTTCTCCAAAACTATAACAGATGCAAGCTTGTCCTGTTTGGTGGAGATGATATTTAATAAAATAAGTAGAAATCCACTAAAAGTTTTGTTTGGTTATCTTGCAATCCCGAGATAATCGTCTCCATGCTCCAAATCCATTTTAAAGCCATTTTTAAGGCATTTCGCGCATACATGAAATGAACACATTTTTCTCCAAAACTATAACAGATGCAAGCTTGTCCTGTTTGGTGGAGATAATATTTAATAAAATAAGTAGAAATCTACTAAAAGTTTCGTTTGTTTATATTGCCATCCTGAGATAATCGTCTCCATGCTCCAAATCCATTTTAAAGCCATTTCAAAGGCATTTTGCGCATACATGAAATGAACACATTTTTCTCCAAAACTATAACACATGCAAGCTTGTCCTGTTTGGTGGAGATGATATTTAATAAAATAAGTAGAAAACCACTAAAGGTTTTGTTTGGTTATCTTGCAATCCTGAGATAATCGTCTCCATGCTCCAAATCCATTTTAAAGCCATTTTTAAGGCATTTCGCGCATACATGAAATGAACACATTTTTCTCCAAAACTATAACAGATGCAAGCTTGTCCTGTTTGGTGGAGATGATATTTAATAAAATAAGTAGAAATCCACTAAAAGTTTTGTTTGGTTATCTTGCAATCCCGAGATAATCGTCTCCATGCTCCAAATCCATTTTAAAGCCATTTCAAAGGCATTTTGCGCATACATGAAATGAACACATTTTTCTCCAAAACTATAACACATGCAAGCTTGTCCTGTTTGGTGGAGATGATATTTAATAAAATAAGTAGAAATCCACTAAAAGTTTTGTTTGGTTATCTTGCAATCCCGAGATAATCGTCTCCATGCTCCAAATAAATTTTAAAGCCATTTTTAAGGCATTTCGCGCATACATGAAATGAACACATTTTTCTCCAAAACTATAACAGATGCAAGCTTGTCCTGTTTGGTGGAGATGATATTTAATAAAATAAGTAGAAATCCACTAAAAGTTTTGTTTGGTTATCTTGCAATCCCGAGATAATCGTCTCCATGCTCCAAATCCATTTTAAAGCCATTTTTAAGGCATTTCGCGCATACATGAAATGAACACATTTTTCTCCAAAACTATAACAGATGCAAGCTTGTCCTGTTTGGTGGAGATGATATTTAATAAAATAAGTAGAAATCCACTAAAAGTTTTGTTTGGTTATCTTGCAATCCCGAGATAATCGTCTCCATGCTCCAAATCCATTTTAAAGCCATTTTTAAGGCATTTCGCGCATACATGAAATGAACACATTTTTCTCCAAAACTATAACAGATGCAAGCTTGTCCTGTTTGGTGGAGATGATATTTAATAAAATAAGTAGAAATCCACTAAAAGTTTTGTTTGGTTATATTGCAATCCTGAGATAATCGTCTTCATGCTCCAAATCCATTTTAAAGCCATTTTTAAGGCATTTCGCGCATACATGAAATGAACACATTTTTCTCCAAAACTATAACAGATGCAAGCTTGTCCTGTTTGGTGGAGATAATATTTAATAAAATAAGTAGAAATCTACTAAAAGTTTCGTTTGTTTATATTGCCATCCTGAGATAATCGTCTCCATGCTCCAAATCCATTTTAAAGCCATTTCAAAGGCATTTTGCGCATACATGAAATGAACACATTTTTCTCCAAAACTATAACACATGCAAGCTTGTCCTGTTTGGTGGAGATGATATTTAATAAAATAAGTAGAAATCCACTAAAAGTTTTGTTTGGTTATCTTGCAATCCCGAGATAATCGTCTCCATGCTCCAAATCCATTTTAAAGCCATTTTTAAGGCATTTCGCGCATACATGAAATGAACACATTTTTCTCTAAAACTATAACAGATGCAAGCTTGTCCTGTTTGGTGGAGATGATATTTAATAAAATAAGTAGAAATCCACTAAAAGTTTTGTTTGGTTATCTTGCAATCCCGAGATAATCGTCTCCATGCTCCAAATCCATTTTAAAGCCATTTTTAAGGCATTTCGCGCATACATGAAATGAACACATTTTTCTCCAAAACTATAACAGATGCAAGCTTGTCCTGTTTGGTGGAGATGATATTTAATAAAATAAGTAGAAATCCACTAAAAGTTTTGTTTGGTTATCTTGCAATCCCGAGATAATCGTCTCCATGCTCCAAATAAATTTTAAAGCCATTTTTAAGGCATTTCGCGCATACATGAAATGAACACATTTTTCTCCAAAACTATAACAGATGCAAGCTTGTCCTGTTTGGTGGAGATGATATTTAATAAAATAAGTAGAAATCCACTAAAAGTTTTGTTTGGTTATCTTGCAATCCCGAGATAATCGTCTCCATGCTCCAAATCCATTTTAAAGCCATTTTTAAGGCATTTCGCGCATACATGAAATGAACACATTTTTCTCCAAAACTATAACAGATGCAAGCTTGTCCTGTTTGGTGGAGATGATATTTAATAAAATAAGTAGAAATCCACTAAAAGTTTTGTTTGGTTATCTTGCAATCCCGAGATAATCGTCTCCATGCTCCAAATCCATTTTAAAGCCATTTTTAAGGCATTTCGCGCATACATGAAATGAACACATTTTTCTCCAAAACTATAACAGATGCAAGCTTGTCCTGTTTGGTGGAGATGATATTTAATAAAATAAGTAGAAATCCACTAAAAGTTTTGTTTGGTTATATTGCAATCCCGAGATAATCGTCTTCATGCTCCAAATCCATTTTAAAGCCATTTTTAAGGCATTTCGCGCATACATGAAATGAACACATTTTTCTCCAAAACTATAACAGATGCAAGCTTGTCCTGTTTGGTGGAGATAATATTTAATAAAATAAGTAGAAATCTACTAAAAGTTTCGTTTGTTTATATTGCCATCCTGAGATAATCGTCTCCATGCTCCAAATCCATTTTAAAGCCATTTCAAAGGCATTTTGCGCATACATGAAATGAACACATTTTTCTCCAAAACTATAACACATGCAAGCTTGTCCTGTTTGGTGGAGATGATATTTAATAAAATAAGTAGAAATCCACTAAAAGTTTTGTTTGGTTATCTTGCAATCCCGAGATAATCGTCTCCATGCTCCAAATCCATTTTAAAGCCATTTTTAAGGCATTTCGCGCATACATGAAATGAACACATTTTTCTCTAAAACTATAACAGATGCAAGCTTGTCCTGTTTGGTGGAGATGATATTTAATAAAATAAGTAGAAATCCACTAAAAGTTTTGTTTGGTTATCTTGCAATCCCGAGATAATCGTCTCCATGCTCCAAATCCATTTTAAAGCCATTTTTAAGGCATTTCGCGCATACATGAAATGAACACATTTTTCTCCAAAACTATAACAGATGCAAGCTTGTCCTGTTTGGTGGAGATGATATTTAATAAAATAAGTAGAAATCCACTAAAAGTTTTGTTTGGTTATCTTGCAATCCCGAGATAATCGTCTCCATGCTCCAAATCCATTTTAAAGCCATTTTTAAGGCATTTCGCGCATACATGAAATGAACACATTTTTCTCCAAAACTATAACAGATGCAAGCTTGTCCTGTTTGGTGGAGATGATATTTAATAAAATAAGTAGAAATCCACTAAAAGTTTTGTTTGGTTATCTTGCAATCCCGAGATAATCGTCTCCATGCTCCAAATCCATTTTAAAGCCATTTCAAAGGCATTTTGCGCATACATGAAATGAACACATTTTTCTCCAAAACTATAACACATGCAAGCTTGTCCTGTTTGGTGGAGATGATATTTAATAAAATAAGTAGAAATCCACTAAAAGTTTTGTTTGGTTATCTTGCAATCCCGAGATAATCGTCTCCATGCTCCAAATCCATTTTAAAGCCATTTTTAAGGCATTTCGCGCATACATGAAATGAACACATTTTTCTCCAAAACTATAACAGATGCAAGCTTGTCCTGTTTGGTGGAGATGATATTTAATAAAATAAGTAGAAATCCACTAAAAGTTTTGTTTGGTTATCTTGCAATCCCGAGATAATCGTCTCCATGCTCCAAATCCATTTTAAAGCCATTTTTAAGGCATTTCGCGCATACATGAAATGAACACATTTTTCTCCAAAACTATAACAGATGCAAGCTTGTCCTGTTTGGTGGAGATGATATTTAATAAAATAAGTAGAAATCCACTAAAAGTTTTGTTTGGTTATCTTGCAATCCCGAGATAATCGTCTCCATGCTCCAAATCCATTTTAAAGCCATTTTTAAGGCATTTCGCGCATACATGAAATGAACACATTTTTCTCCAAAACTATAACAGATGCAAGCTTGTCCTGTTTGGTGGAGATGATATTTAATAAAATAAGTAGAAATCCACTAAAAGTTTTGTTTGGTTATCTTGCAATCCCGAGATAATCGTCTCCATGCTCCAAATCCATTTTAAAGCCATTTTTAAGGCATTTCGCGCATACATGAAATGAACACATTTTTCTCCAAAACTATAACAGATGCAAGCTTGTCCTGTTTGGTGGAGATGATATTTAATAAAATAAGTAGAAATCCACTAAAAGTTTTGTTTGGTTATCTTGCAATCTCGAGATAATCGTCTCCATGCTCCAAATCCATTTTAAAGCCATTTTTAAGGCATTTCGCGCATACATGAAATGAACACATTTTTCTCCAAAACTATAACAGATGCAAGCTTGTCCTGTTTGGTGGAGATGATATTTAATAAAATAAGTAGAAATCCACTAAAAGTTTTGTTTGGTTATATTGCAATCCCGAGATAATCGTCTTCATGCTCCAAATCCATTTTAAAGCCATTTTTAAGGCATTTCGCGCATACATGAAATGAACACATTTTTCTCCAAAACTATAACAGATGCAAGCTTGTCCTGTTTGGTGGAGATAATATTTAATAAAATAAGTAGAAATCTACTAAAAGTTTCGTTTGTTTATATTGCCATCCTGAGATAATCGTCTCCATGCTCCAAATCCATTTTAAAGCCATTTCAAAGGCATTTTGCGCATACATGAAATGAACACATTTTTCTCCAAAACTATAACACATGCAAGCTTGTCCTGTTTGGTGGAGATGATATTTAATAAAATAAGTAGAAATCCACTAAAAGTTTTGTTTGGTTATCTTGCAATCCCGAGATAATCGTCTCCATGCTCCAAATCCATTTTAAAGCCATTTTTAAGGCATTTCGCGCATACATGAAATGAACACATTTTTCTCTAAAACTATAACAGATGCAAGCTTGTCCTGTTTGGTGGAGATGATATTTAATAAAATAAGTAGAAATCCACTAAAAGTTTTGTTTGGTTATCTTGCAATCCCGAGATAATCGTCTCCATGCTCCAAATCCATTTTAAAGCCATTTTTAAGGCATTTCGCGCATACATGAAATGAACACATTTTTCTCCAAAACTATAACAGATGCAAGCTTGTCCTGTTTGGTGGAGATGATATTTAATAAAATAAGTAGAAATCCACTAAAAGTTTTGTTTGGTTATCTTGCAATCCCGAGATAATCGTCTCCATGCTCCAAATCCATTTTAAAGCCATTTTTAAGGCATTTCGCGCATACATGAAATGAACACATTTTTCTCCAAAACTATAACAGATGCAAGCTTGTCCTGTTTGGTGGAGATGATATTTAATAAAATAAGTAGAAATCCACTAAAAGTTTTGTTTGGTTATCTTGCAATCCCGAGATAATCGTCTCCATGCTCCAAATCCATTTTAAAGCCATTTCAAAGGCATTTTGCGCATACATGAAATGAACACATTTTTCTCCAAAACTATAACACATGCAAGCTTGTCCTGTTTGGTGGAGATGATATTTAATAAAATAAGTAGAAATCCACTAAAAGTTTTGTTTGGTTATCTTGCAATCCCGAGATAATCGTCTCCATGCTCCAAATCCATTTTAAAGCCATTTTTAAGGCATTTCGCGCATACATGAAATGAACACATTTTTCTCCAAAACTATAACAGATGCAAGCTTGTCCTGTTTGGTGGAGATGATATTTAATAAAATAAGTAGAAATCCACTAAAAGTTTTGTTTGGTTATCTTGCAATCCCGAGATAATCGTCTCCATGCTCCAAATCCATTTTAAAGCCATTTTTAAGGCATTTCGCGCATACATGAAATGAACACATTTTTCTCCAAAACTATAACAGATGCAAGCTTGTCCTGTTTGGTGGAGATGATATTTAATAAAATAAGTAGAAATCCACTAAAAGTTTTGTTTGGTTATCTTGCAATCCCGAGATAATCGTCTCCATGCTCCAAATCCATTTTAAAGCCATTTTTAAGGCATTTCGCGCATACATGAAATGAACACATTTTTCTCCAAAACTATAACAGATGCAAGCTTGTCCTGTTTGGTGGAGATGATATTTAATAAAATAAGTAGAAATCCACTAAAAGTTTTGTTTGGTTATCTTGCAATCCCGAGATAATCGTCTCCATGCTCCAAATCCATTTTAAAGCCATTTTTAAGGCATTTCGCGCATACATGAAATGAACACATTTTTCTCCAAAACTATAACAGATGCAAGCTTGTCCTGTTTGGTGCAGATGATATTTAATAAAATAAGTAGAAATCCACTAAAAGTTTTGTTTGGTTATCTTGCAATCCCGAGATAATCGTCTCCATGCTCCAAATCCATTTTAAAGCCATTTTTAAGGCATTTCGCGCATACATGAAATGAACACATTTTTCTCCAAAACTATAACAGATGCAAGCTTGTCCTGTTTGGTGGAGATGATATTTAATAAAATAAGTAGAAATCCACTAAAAGTTTTGTTTGGTTATCTTGCAATCCCGAGATAATCGTCTCCATGCTCCAAATCCATTTTAAAGCCATTTTTAAGGCATTTCGCGCATACATGAAATGAACACATTTTTCTCCAAAACTATAACAGATGCAAGCTTGTCCTGTTTGGTGGAGATGATATTTAATAAAATAAGTAGAAATCCACTAAACGTTTTGTTTGGTTATATTGCAATCCCGAGATAATCGTCTCCATGCTCCAAATCCATTTTAAAGCCATTTTTAAGGCATTTCGCGCATACATGAAATGAACACATTTTTCTCCAAAACTATAACAGATGCAAGCTTGTCCTGTTTGGTGGAGATGATATTTAATAAAATAAGTAGAAATCCACTAAAAGTTTTGTTTGGTTATCTTGCAATCCCGAGATAATCGTCTCCATGCTCCAAATCCATTTTAAAGCCATTTTTAAGGCATTTCGCGCATACATGAAATGAACACATTTTTCTCCAAAACTATAACAGATGCAAGCTTGTCCTGTTTGGTGGAGATGATATTTAATAAAATAAGTAGAAATCCACTAAAAGTTTTGTTTGGTTATCTTGCAATCCCGAGATAATCGTCTCCATGCTCCAAATCCATTTTAAAGCCATTTTTAAGGCATTTCGCGCATACATGAAATGAACACATTTTTCTCCAAAACTATAACAGATGCAAGCTTGTCCTGTTTGGTGGAGATGATATTTAATAAAATAAGTAGAAATCCACTAAAAGTTTTGTTTGGTTATCTTGCAATCCCGAGATAATCGTCTCCATGCTCCAAATCCATTTTAAAGCCATTTTTAAGGCATTTCGCGCATACATGAAATGAACACATTTTTCTCCAAAACTATAACAGATGCAAGCTTGTCCTGTTTGGTGGAGATGATATTTAATAAAATAAGTAGAAATCCACTAAAAGTTTTGTTTGGTTATATTGCAATCCCGAGATAATCGTCTCCATGCTCCAAATCCATTTTAAAGCCATTTTTAAGGCATTTCGCGCATACATGAAATGAACACATTTTTCTCCAAAACTATAACAGATGCAAGCTTGTCCTGTTTGGTGGAGATGATATTTAATAAAATAAGTAGAAATCCACTAAAAGTTTTGTTTGGTTATCTTGCAATCCCGAGATAATCGTCTCCATGCTCCAAATCCATTTTAAAGCCATTTTTAAGGCATTTCGCGCATACATGAAATGAACACATTTTTCTCCAAAACTATAACAGATGCAAGCTTGTCCTGTTTGGTGGAGATGATATTTAATAAAATAAGTAGAAATCCACTAAAAGTTTTGTTTGGTTATCTTGCAATCCCGAGATAATCGTCTCCATGCTCCAAATCCATTTTAAAGCCATTTTTAAGGCATTTCGCGCATACATGAAATGAACACATTTTTCTCCAAAACTATAACAGATGCAAGCTTGTCCTGTTTGGTGGAGATGATATTTAATAAAATAAGTAGAAATCCACTAAAAGTTTTGTTTGGTTATCTTGCAATCCCGAGATAATCGTCTCCATGCTCCAAATCCATTTTAAAGCCATTTTTAAGGCATTTCGCGCATACATGAAATGAACACATTTTTCTCCAAAACTATAACAGATGCAAGCTTGTCCTGTTTGGTGGAGATGATATTTAATAAAATAAGTAGAAATCCACTAAAAGTTTTGTTTGGTTATCTTGCAATCCCGAGATAATCGTCTCCATGCTCCAAATCCATTTTAAAGCCATTTTTAAGGCATTTCGCGCATACATGAAATGAACACATTTTTCTCCAAAACTATAACAGATGCAAGCTTGTCCTGTTTGGTGGAGATGATATTTAATAAAATAAGTAGAAATCCACTAAAAGTTTTGTTTGGTTATCTTGCAATCCCGAGATAATCGTCTCCATGCTCCAAATCCATTTTAAAGCCATTTTTAAGGCATTTCGCGCATACATGAAATGAACACATTTTTCTCCAAAACTATAACAGATGCAAGCTTGTCCTGTTTGGTGGAGATGATATTTAATAAAATAAGTAGAAATCCACTAAAAGTTTTGTTTGGTTATCTTGCAATCCCGAGATAATCGTCTCCATGCTCCAAATCCATTTTAAAGCCATTTTTAAGGCATTTCGCGCATACATGAAATGAACACATTTTTCTCCAAAACTATAACAGATGCAAGCTTGTCCTGTTTGGTGGAGATGATATTTAACCCCTTCAGCCCCCAGCCTGTTTTCACCTTAAAGACCCGGCCATTTTTTGCAATTTTGACCAGTGTCACTTTGACAGGTTATAACTCTGGAACACTTCAACGGATCCTGGCGATTCTGACATTGTTTTTTCGTGACATATTGTACTTCATGTCAGTGGTAAATTTAGGCCGATATGTTTTGCGTTTATTTGTGAAAATTTCGGAAATTTAGCGAAAATTTTGAAAATTTTGCAATTTTCAAAATTTGAAATTTTATGCCCATAAATCTGAGAGAAATGTCACACAAAAAAGTTACTAAATAACATTTCCCACATGTCTACTTTACACCAGCGCAATTTTTGAAAAAAAAAAAATTTCCGTTAGGAAGTTAGAAGGGTTCAAAGTTCATCACCAATTTCTCATTTTTCCAACAAAATTTACAAAAAAAAATTGTTTAGGTACCACATCACATTTGGAGTGATTTGAGAAACCTAGGCGACAGAAAATACCCAAAAGTGACCCAATTCTAAAATCTGCACCCCTCACTCTGCTCAAAACCACATCCAAGAAGTTTATTAACCCTTTAGGAGCTTCACAGCAACCAAAGCAATGTAGACGAAAAAATGAAAATTTTACTTTTTTAACACAAAAATGTTACTTTAGCCATAAAAATTAGTATTTTCACAAGGGTATCAGGAAAAATGCATCATAAAATGTATCGTGCATTTTCTCCTGAGTACGCAGATACCCCATATGTGGTGGAAATCAAATGTTTGGGCGCACGGCAGGACTCGGAAGGCAAGGAGCGCAATTTGAATTTTTGAGTGCAAAATTAGCTGCACTCATTAGCGGACGCCATGTCGGGTTTGAAGACCCCCTGAGGTGCCTAAACAATGGAGCTCCCCCACAAATGACCCCATTTTGGAAACTAGAGCCCTCAAATATTTTTTCTAGATGTTTGATGTGCACTTTGAACCCCTGGGGGCTTCACAGAAGTTTATAACGTTGAGCCGTGAAAAGAAAAAAAAATTTTTTTACCACAAAACTGTTGGTTCAACCAGGTAGCTTTTTTTATCACAAGGGTATCAGGAAAAAATGCACCATAAAATTTATGGTGCATTTTCTCCTGAGTACGCAGATACCCCATATGTGGTGGAAATCAAATGTTTGGGCGCACGGCAGGACTCGGAAGGCAAGGAGCGCCATTTCACAGCAAAATTGATTGGAATTATTAGCGGACGCCATGTTTCATTTGGAGACCCCCCTGAAGTGCCTAAACAATGGAGCTCCCCCACAATTGACCCCATTTTGGAAACTAGACCCCTCATGGAATTTATCTAGCTGTTTAGTGAGCACTTTGAACCCCTGGAGGCTTCACAAACGTTTGTAATGTTCAGCCGTGAAAATATTTTATTCTTTTTTTTACCACAAAATTGTTTTTTCAAACAGGTAGCTTTTTTTTCCACAAGGGTATCAGGAAAAAATGCACCATAAAATGTATTGTGCAATTTCTCCTGAGTACGACGATACCTCATATGTGGTGGAAATCAATTGTTTGGGCGTACGGCGGGGCTCAGAAGAGAAGGAGCGCCATTTCACAGTAAAATTGATTGGAATTATTAGCAGACGCCATGTTTCATTTGGAGACCCCCCTGAAGTGCCTAAACAATGGAGCTCCCCCACATGTGATCCCATTTTGGAAACTAGCCCCCCCCCATACAAAAAAAATTAGTTTGGCGAAATAAAAAATACAGACATCAGTAAAAAAAAAAAAAAAAAAGAGCGCCTGCCACTAAGACCAGTGCCAAACGTGAGAGCAATGCACGAGTCTCGTATCGCATCATCCACTGCAGTCTGGAAGTGAGCAACTGCGCTGGATAATGCGATGCGAGAGGGCGGGGCGGCAGATGAGAAAGGGCGCAGCGGATGGAAGATGGGAAAGTGCGCAGCGGGTGGAGGAGCGGCAGAGGATGGGAAAGGGCGCAGCGGATGGATGATGGGAAATGGCGCAGCGGATGGAGGAGCGGCAGAGGATGGGGGGGTGAGATGGGGATACCTACCTTACAGGATGGATCTAGGCAGCAGAATCACAGCAGACAGAAGAGGCAGCAGATGAAGGAGGGTGAAAAGGATGGGAGAGAGCAGGCAGCAGATCAGGGAGGGGGGCAGAGTCTGATGGGAGGGGGGGAGGCAGCACATGGAGGGAGGGGGGAGGCAGCACATGGGGGGGGGAGGCAGCACATGGGGGGGGAGGCAGCACATGGGGGGGGAGGCAGCACATGGGGGGGGAGGCAGCACATGGGGGGGGAGGCAGCACATGGGGGGGGGAGGCAGCACATGGGGGGGGGAGGCAGCACATGGGGGGGGAGGCAGCACATGGGGGGGGAGGCAGCACATGGGGGGGGAGGCAGCACATGGGGGGGGAGGCAGCACATGGGGGGGGAGGCAGCACATGGGGGGGGAGGCAGCACATGGGGGGGAGGCAGCACATGGGGGGGGAGGCAGCACATGGGGGGGGAGGCAGCACATGGGGGGGGAGGCAGCACATGGGGGGGGAGGCAGCACATGGAGGGGAGGCAGCACATGGAGGGGAGGCAGCACATGGAGGGGAGGCAGCACATGGAGGGAGGGGGGAGGCAGCACATGGGGGGGAGGCAGCACATGGGGGGGGGAGGCAGCACATGGAGGGAGGGGGGAGGCAGCACATGGGGGGGAGGCAGCACATGGGGGGGGGGCAGGCAGCACATGGAGGGGAGGGAAGGCAGCACATGGAGGGGGGGGGAAGGCAGCACATGGAGGGGGGGGGAAGGCAGCACATGGAGGGGGGGGGAAGGCAGCACATGGAGGGGGGGAAGGCAGCACATGGAGGGGGGGAAGGCAGCACATGGAGGGGGGGAAGGCAGCACATGGAGGGGGGGAGGCAGCACATGGAGGGGGGGAGGGGAGGCAGCACATGGAGGGGGGGAGGCAGCACATGGAGGGGGGGAGGCAGCACATGGAGGTGGGGAGGGGAGGGGGGGAGGCAGCACATGGAGGGGGGAGGGGAGGCAGCACATGGAGGGGGGGAGGGGAGGCAGCACATGGAGGGGGGGAGGCAGCACATGGAGGGGGGGAGGCAGCACATGGAGGGGGGGAGGGGAGGCAGCACATGGAGGGGGGGAGGCAGCACATGGAGGGGGGGAGGCAGCACATGGAGGGGGGGAGGCAGCACATGGAGGGGGGGAGGCAGCACATGGAGGGGGGGAGGCAGCACATGGAGGGGGGGAGGGGAGGCAGCACATGGAGGGGGGGAGGCAGCACATGGAGGGGGGGAGGCAGCACATGGAGGGGGGGAGGCAGCACATGGAGGGGGGGAGCCGATTAGGTGCAGTGGCAGCCGATGGAGGCGGCGGCCGATCGGGTGCAGCGGCGACTGAAAGGGGACGGTGGCGACCAGGGACCGCGGCGTGGCGGGCAGCAGAGGTGGATCGGCGGGCAGGGACAGCGGCGGGAACAGCGGCGTGGCGGGCAGGGACAGCAGCGGTGGATCTCGGCGGGGAGCGGCGGTGGATCTCGGCGGGGAGCGGCGGTGGATCTCGGCGGGGAGCGGCGGTGGATCTCGGCGGGGAGCGGCGGGGGATCTCGGCGGGGAGCGGCGGGGGATCTGGGCGGGGAGCGGCGGTGGATCTCGGCGGGGAGCGGCGGTGGATCTCGGCGGGGAGCGGCGGGGGATCTCGGCGGGGAGCGGCGGTGGATCTGGGCGGGGAGCGGCGGTGGATCTCGGCGGGGAGCGGCGGTGGATCTCGGCGGGGAGCGGCGGTGGATCTGGGCGGGGAGCGGCGGTGGATCTGGGCGGGGAGCGGCGGTGGATCTGGGCGGGGAGCGGCGGTGGATCTGGGCGGGGAGCGGCGGTGGATCTGGGCGGGGAGCGGCGGTGGATCTCGGCGGGGAGCGGCGGTGGATCTCGGCGGGGAGCGGCGGTGGATCTCGGCGGGGAGCGGCGGTGGATCTCGGCGGGGAGCGGCGGGGGATCTCGGCGGGGAGCGGCGGGGGATCTCGGCGGGGAGCGGCGGGGGATCTCGGCGGGGAGCGGCGGGGGATCTCGGCGGGGAGCGGCGGGGGATCTCGGCGGGGAGCGGCGGGGGATCTCGGCGGGGAGCGGCGGGGGATCGGGGGGGGGGGGGTGCTATAACTTACCGATGGGCACCTGCAGCGACCGCTCTCATCAGCTTTCACGGACGGAGTGAAGCTGAGGGTAGCGGTGACGGCACAAGATCCACAGTGATTGGGAGAGATCGGTCACAAGGCCGGTCTCCCCAATCAGAGCTGGGGGCGGGTGAAACAAAGTTCACCCAGCTCCAGCCAGTCATCAGTGCTACAGCAGCACTGATTATGGCTGGATTGCAATGTGTTAGCCATTTTCAATGGCTGACACATTACAGTGACTGTAATTGGCTGAGCGGCGTTCGTCAGCCAATCACAGCCTCTGTAGGTTCGGGGAGGAGGCACCACCCCTCCTGAGGTCAGGCAGAGGTCCCCTCCTTCCCGAATCCACCGTTTAGGTAAACAAATTTCACTCCCCGGGGCTCCGGGACCGCGATTTCGCCAGGACGTACTGAGTACGTCATGGGTCGTTTAGCACCATGTGACCATGACGTACTCAGTACGTCCAAGGTCGTTAAGGGGTTAATAAAATAAGTAGAAATCCACTAAAAGTTTTGTTTGGTTATATTGCAATCCCGAGATAATCGTCTCCATGCTCCAAATCCATTTTAAAGCCATTTTTAAGGCATTTCGCGCATACATGAAATGAACACATTTTTCTCCAAAACTATAACAGATGCAAGCTTGTCCTGTTTGGTGGAGATGATATTTAATAAAATAAGTAGAAATCCACTAAAAGTTTTGTTTGGTTATCTTGCAATCCCGAGATAATCGTCTCCATGCTCCAAATCCATTTTAAAGCCATTTTTAAGGCATTTCGCGCATACATGAAATGAACACATTTTTCTCCAAAACTATAACAGATGCAAGCTTGTTCTGTTTGGTGGAGATGATATTTAATAAAATAAGTAGAAATCCACTAAAAGTTTTGTTTGGTTATCTTGCAATCCCGAGATAATCGTCTCCATGCTCCAAATCCATTTTAAAGCCATTTTTAAGGCATTTCGCGCATACATGAAATGAACACATTTTTCTCCAAAACTATAACAGATGCAAGCTTGTCCTGTTTGGTGGAGATGATATTTAATAAAATAAGTAGAAATCCACTAAAAGTTTTGTTTGGTTATATTGCAATCCCGAGATAATCGTCTCCATGCTCCAAATCCATTTTAAAGCCATTTTTAAGGCATTTCGCGCATACATGAAATGAACACATTTTTCTCCAAAACTATAACAGATGCAAGCTTGTCCTGTTTGGTGGAGATGATATTTAATAAAATAAGTAGAAATCCACTAAAAGTTTTGTTTGGTTATCTTGCAATCCCGAGATAATCGTCTCCATGCTCCAAATCCATTTTAAAGCCATTTTTAAGGCATTTCGCGCATACATGAAATGAACACATTTTTCTCCAAAACTATAACAGATGCAAGCTTGTCCTGTTTGGTGGAGATGATATTTAATAAAATAAGTAGAAATCCACTAAAAGTTTTGTTTGGTTATCTTGCAATCCCGAGATAATCGTCTCCATGCTCCAAATCCATTTTAAAGCCATTTTTAAGGCATTTCGCGCATACATGAAATGAACACATTTTTCTCCAAAACTATAACAGATGCAAGCTTGTCCTGTTTGGTGGAGATGATATTTAATAAAATAAGTAGAAATCCACTAAAAGTTTTGTTTGGTTATCTTGCAATCCCGAGATAATCGTCTCCATGCTCCAAATCCATTTTAAAGCCATTTTTAAGGCATTTCGCGCATACATGAAATAAACACATTTTTCTCCAAAACTATAACAGATGCAAGCTTGTCCTGTTAGGTGGAGATGATATTTAATAAAATAAGTAGAAATCCACTAAAAGTTTTGTTTGGTTATATTGCAATCCCGAGATAATCGTCTCCATGCTCCAAATCCATTTTAAAGCCATTTTTAAGGCATTTCGCGCATACATGAAATGAACACATTTTTCTCCAAAGCTATAACAGATGCAAGCTTGTCCTGTTTGGTGGAGATGATATTTAATAAAATAAGTAGAAATCCACTAAAAGTTTTGTTTAATTATCTTGCAATCCCGAGATAATCGTCTCCATGCTCCAAATCCATTTTAAAGCCATTTTTAAGGCATTTCGCGCATACATGAAATGAACACATTTTTCTCCAAAACTATAACAGATGCAAGCTTGTCCTGTTTGGTGGAGATGATATTTAATAAAATAAGTAAAAATCCACTAAAAGTTTTGTTTGGTTATCTTGCAATCCCGAGATAATCGTCTCCATGCTCCAAATCCATTTTAAAGCCATTTTTAAGGCATTTCGCGCATACATTAAATGAACACATTTTTCTCCAAAACTATAACAGATGCAAGCTTGTCCTGTTTGGTGGAGATGATATTTAATAAAATAAGTAGAAATCCACTAAAAGTTTTGTTTGGTTATCTTGCAATCCCGAGATAATCGTCTCCATGCTCCAAATCCATTTTAAAGCCATTTTTAAGGCATTTCGCGCATACATGAAATGAACACATTTTTCTCCAAAACTATAACAGATGCAAGCTTGTCCTGTTTGGTGGAGATGATATTTAATAAAATAAGTAGAAATCCACTAAAAGTTTTGTTTGGTTATCTTGCAATCCCGAGATAATCGTCTCCATGCTCCAAATCCATTTTAAAGCCATTTTTAAGGCATTTCGCGCATACATGAAATGAACACATTTTTCTCCAAAACTATAACAGATGCAAGCTTGTCCTGTTTGGTGGAGATGATATTTAATAAAATAAGTAGAAATCCACTAAAAGTTTTGTTTGGTTATCTTGCAATCCCGAGATAATCGTCTCCATGCTCCAAATCCATTTTAAAGCCATTTTTAAGGCATTTCGCGCATACATGAAATGAACACATTTTTCTCCAAAACTATAACAGATGCAAGCTTGTCCTGTTTGGTGGAGATGATATTTAATAAAATAAGTAGAAATCCACTAAAAGTTTTGTTTGGTTATCTTGCAATCCCGAGATAATCGTCTCCATGCTCCAAATCCATTTTAAAGCCATTTTTAAGGCATTTCGCGCATACATGAAATAAACACATTTTTCTCCAAAACTATAACAGATGCAAGCTTGTCCTGTTAGGTGGAGATGATATTTAATAAAATAAGTAGAAATCCACTAAAAGTTTTGTTTGGTTATATTGCAATCCCGAGATAATCGTCTCCATGCTCCAAATCCATTTTAAAGCCATTTTTAAGGCATTTCGCGCATACATGAAATGAACACATTTTTCTCCAAAGCTATAACAGATGCAAGCTTGTCCTGTTTGGTGGAGATGATATTTAATAAAATAAGTAGAAATCCACTAAAAGTTTTGTTTAATTATCTTGCAATCCCGAGATAATCGTCTCCATGCTCCAAATCCATTTTAAAGCCATTTTTAAGGCATTTCGCGCATACATGAAATGAACACATTTTTCTCCAAAACTATAACAGATGCAAGCTTGTCCTGTTTGGTGGAGATGATATTTAATAAAATAAGTAAAAATCCACTAAAAGTTTTGTTTGGTTATCTTGCAATCCCGAGATAATCGTCTCCATGCTCCAAATCCATTTTAAAGCCATTTTTAAGGCATTTCGCGCATACATTAAATGAACACATTTTTCTCCAAAACTATAACAGATGCAAGCTTGTCCTGTTTGGTGGAGATGATATTTAATAAAATAAGTAGAAATCCACTAAAAGTTTTGTTTGGTTATCTTGCAATCCCGAGATAATCGTCTCCATGCTCCAAATCCATTTTAAAGCCATTTTTAAGGCATTTCGCGCATACATGAAATGAACACATTTTTCTCCAAAACTATAACAGATGCAAGCTTGTCCTGTTTGGTGGAGATGATATTTAATAAAATAAGTAGAAATCCACTAAAAGTTTTGTTTGGTTATCTTGCAATCCCGAGATAATCGTCTCCATGCTCCAAATCCATTTTAAAGCCATTTTTAAGGCATTTCGCGCATACATGAAATGAACACATTTTTCTCCAAAACTATAACAGATGCAAGCTTGTCCTGTTTGGTGGAGATGATATTTAATAAAATAAGTAGAAATCCACTAAAAGTTTTGTTTGGTTATCTTGCAATCCCGAGATAATCGTCTCCATGCTCCAAATCCATTTTAAAGCCATTTTTAAGGCATTTCGCGCATACATGAAATGAACACATTTTTCTCCAAAACTATAACAGATGCAAGCTTGTCCTGTTTGGTGGAGATGATATTTAATAAAATAAGTAGAAATCCACTAAAAGTTTTGTTTGGTTATCTTGCAATCCCGAGATAATCGTCTACATGCTCCAAATCCATTTTAAAGCCATTTTTAAGGCATTTCGCGCATACATGAAATGAACACATTTTTCTCCAAAACTATAACAGATGCAAGCTTGTCCTGTTTGGTGGAGATGATATTTAATAAAATAAGTAGAAATCCACTAAAAGTTTTGTTTGGTTATCTTGCAATCCCGAGATAATCGTCTCCATGCTCCAAATCCATTTTAAAGCCATTTTTAAGGCATTTCGCGCATACATGAAATGAACACATTTTTCTCCAAAACTATAACAGATGCAAGCTTGTCCTGTTTGGTGGAGATGATATTTAATAAAATAAGTAGAAATCCACTAAAAGTTTTGTTTGGTTATCTTGCAATCCCGAGATAATCGTCTCCATGCTCCAAATCCATTTTAAAGCCATTTTTAAGGCATTTCGCGCATACATGAAATGAACACATTTTTCTCCAAAACTATAACAGATGCAAGCTTGTCCTGTTTGGTGGAGATGATATTTAATAAAATAAGTAGAAATCCACTAAAAGTTTTGTTTGGTTATCTTGCAATCCCGAGATAATCGTCTCCATGCTCCAAATCCATTTTAAAGCCATTTTTAAGGCATTTCGCGCATACATGAAATGAACACATTTTTCTCCAAAACTATAACAGATGCAAGCTTGTCCTGTTTGGTGGAGATGATATTTAATAAAATAAGTAGAAATCCACTAAAAGTTTTGTTTGGTTATCTTGCAATCCCGAGATAATCGTCTCCATGCTCCAAATCCATTTTAAAGCCATTTTTAAGGCATTTCGCGCATACATGAAATGAACACATTTTTCTCCAAAACTATAACAGATGCAAGCTTGTCCTGTTTGGTGGAGATGATATTTAATAAAATAAGTAGAAATCCACTAAAAGTTTTGTTTGGTTATATTGCAATCCCGAGATAATCGTCTCCATGCTCCAAATCCATTTTAAAGCCATTTTTAAGGCATTTCGCGCATACATGAAATGAACACATTTTTCTCCAAAACTATAACAGATGCAAGCTTGTCCTGTTT
This sequence comes from Anomaloglossus baeobatrachus, assembly GCF_048569485.1. Taxonomy (NCBI): domain Eukaryota; kingdom Metazoa; phylum Chordata; class Amphibia; order Anura; family Aromobatidae; genus Anomaloglossus; species Anomaloglossus baeobatrachus. The sequence goes on from NW_027445083.1 coordinate 107,703, forward strand.
GGTGGAGATGATATTTAATAAAATAAGTAGAAATCCACTAAAAGTTTTGTTTGGTTATCTTGCAATCCCGAGATAATCGTCTCCATGCTCCAAATCCATTTTAAAGCCATTTTTAAGGCATTTCGCGCATACATGAAATGAACACATTTTTCTCCAAAACTATAACAGATGCAAGCTTGTTCTGTTTGGTGGAGATGATATTTAATAAAATAAGTAGAAATCCACTAAAAGTTTTGTTTGGTTATCTTGCAATCCCGAGATAATCGTCTCCATGCTCCAAATCCATTTTAAAGCCATTTTTAAGGCATTTCGCGCATACATGAAATGAACACATTTTTCTCCAAAACTATAACAGATGCAAGCTTGTCCTGTTTGGTGGAGATGATATTTAATAAAATAAGTAGAAATCCACTAAAAGTTTTGTTTGGTTATATTGCAATCCCGAGATAATCGTCTCCATGCTCCAAATCCATTTTAAAGCCATTTTTAAGGCATTTCGCGCATACATGAAATGAACACATTTTTCTCCAAAACTATAACAGATGCAAGCTTGTCCTGTTTGGTGGAGATGATATTTAATAAAATAAGTAGAAATCCACTAAAAGTTTTGTTTGGTTATCTTGCAATCCCGAGATAATCGTCTCCATGCTCCAAATCCATTTTAAAGCCATTTTTAAGGCATTTCGCGCATACATGAAATGAACACATTTTTCTCCAAAACTATAACAGATGCAAGCTTGTCCTGTTTGGTGGAGATGATATTTAATAAAATAAGTAGAAATCCACTAAAAGTTTTGTTTGGTTATCTTGCAATCCCGAGATAATCGTCTCCATGCTCCAAATCCATTTTAAAGCCATTTTTAAGGCATTTCGCGCATACATGAAATGAACACATTTTTCTCCAAAACTATAACAGATGCAAGCTTGTCCTGTTTGGTGGAGATGATATTTAATAAAATAAGTAGAAATCCACTAAAAGTTTTGTTTGGTTATCTTGCAATCCCGAGATAATCGTCTCCATGCTCCAAATCCATTTTAAAGCCATTTTTAAGGCATTTCGCGCATACATGAAATAAACACATTTTTCTCCAAAACTATAACAGATGCAAGCTTGTCCTGTTAGGTGGAGATGATATTTAATAAAATAAGTAGAAATCCACTAAAAGTTTTGTTTGGTTATATTGCAATCCCGAGATAATCGTCTCCATGCTCCAAATCCATTTTAAAGCCATTTTTAAGGCATTTCGCGCATACATGAAATGAACACATTTTTCTCCAAAGCTATAACAGATGCAAGCTTGTCCTGTTTGGTGGAGATGATATTTAATAAAATAAGTAGAAATCCACTAAAAGTTTTGTTTAATTATCTTGCAATCCCGAGATAATCGTCTCCATGCTCCAAATCCATTTTAAAGCCATTTTTAAGGCATTTCGCGCATACATGAAATGAACACATTTTTCTCCAAAACTATAACAGATGCAAGCTTGTCCTGTTTGGTGGAGATGATATTTAATAAAATAAGTAAAAATCCACTAAAAGTTTTGTTTGGTTATCTTGCAATCCCGAGATAATCGTCTCCATGCTCCAAATCCATTTTAAAGCCATTTTTAAGGCATTTCGCGCATACATTAAATGAACACATTTTTCTCCAAAACTATAACAGATGCAAGCTTGTCCTGTTTGGTGGAGATGATATTTAATAAAATAAGTAGAAATCCACTAAAAGTTTTGTTTGGTTATCTTGCAATCCCGAGATAATCGTCTCCATGCTCCAAATCCATTTTAAAGCCATTTTTAAGGCATTTCGCGCATACATGAAATGAACACATTTTTCTCCAAAACTATAACAGATGCAAGCTTGTCCTGTTTGGTGGAGATGATATTTAATAAAATAAGTAGAAATCCACTAAAAGTTTTGTTTGGTTATCTTGCAATCCCGAGATAATCGTCTCCATGCTCCAAATCCATTTTAAAGCCATTTTTAAGGCATTTCGCGCATACATGAAATGAACACATTTTTCTCCAAAACTATAACAGATGCAAGCTTGTCCTGTTTGGTGGAGATGATATTTAATAAAATAAGTAGAAATCCACTAAAAGTTTTGTTTGGTTATCTTGCAATCCCGAGATAATCGTCTCCATGCTCCAAATCCATTTTAAAGCCATTTTTAAGGCATTTCGCGCATACATGAAATGAACACATTTTTCTCCAAAACTATAACAGATGCAAGCTTGTCCTGTTTGGTGGAGATGATATTTAATAAAATAAGTAGAAATCCACTAAAAGTTTTGTTTGGTTATCTTGCAATCCCGAGATAATCGTCTACATGCTCCAAATCCATTTTAAAGCCATTTTTAAGGCATTTCGCGCATACATGAAATGAACACATTTTTCTCCAAAACTATAACAGATGCAAGCTTGTCCTGTTTGGTGGAGATGATATTTAATAAAATAAGTAGAAATCCACTAAAAGTTTTGTTTGGTTATATTGCAATCCCGAGATAATCGTCTCCATGCTCCAAATCCATTTTAAAGCCATTTTTAAGGCATTTCGCGCATACATGAAATGAACACATTTTTCTCCAAAACTATAACAGATGCAAGCTTGTCCTGTTTGGTGGAGATGATATTTAATAAAATAAGTAGAAATCCACTAAAAGTTTTGTTTGGTTATCTTGCAATCCCGAGATAATCGTCTCCATGCTCCAAATCCATTTTAAAGCCATTTTTAAGGCATTTCGCGCATACATGAAATGAACACATTTTTCTCCAAAACTATAACAGATGCAAGCTTGTCCTGTTTGGTGGAGATGATATTTAATAAAATAAGTAGAAATCCACTAAAAGTTTTGTTTGGTTATCTTGCAATCCCGAGATAATCGTCTCCATGCTCCAAATCCATTTTAAAGCCATTTTTAAGGCATTTCGCGCATACATGAAATGAACACATTTTTCTCCAAAACTATAACAGATGCAAGCTTGTCCTGTTTGGTGGAGATGATATTTAATAAAATAAGTAGAAATCCACTAAAAGTTTTGTTTGGTTATCTTGCAATCCCGAGATAATCGTCTCCATGCTCCAAATCCATTTTAAAGCCATTTTTAAGGCATTTCGCGCATACATGAAATGAACACATTTTTCTCCAAAACTATAACAGATGCAAGCTTGTCCTGTTTGGTGGAGATGATATTTAATAAAATAAGTAGAAATCCACTAAAAGTTTTGTTTGGTTATATTGCAATCCCGAGATAATCGTCTCCATGCTCCAAATCCATTTTAAAGCCATTTTTAAGGCATTTCGCGCATACATGAAATGAACACATTTTTCTCCAAAACTATAACAGATGCAAGCTTGTCCTGTTTGGTGGAGATGATATTTAATAAAATAAGTAGAAATCCACTAAAAGTTTTGTTTGGTTATCTTGCAATCCCGAGATAATCGTCTCCATGCTCCAAATCCATTTTAAAGCCATTTTTAAGGCATTTCGCGCATACATGAAATGAACACATTTTTCGCCAAAACTATAACAGATGCAAGCTTGTCCTGTTTGGTGGAGATGATATTTAATAAAATAAGTAGAAATCCACTCAAAGTTTTGTTTGGTTATCTTGCAATCCCGAGATAATCGTCTCCATGCTCCAAATCCATTTTAAAGCCATTTTTAAGGCATTTCGCGCATACATGAAATGAACACATTTTTCTCCAAAACTATAACAGATGCAAGCTTGTCCTGTTTGGTGGAGATGATATTTAATAAAATAAGTAGAAATCCACTAAAAGTTTTGTTTGGTTATCTTGCAATCCCGAGATAATCGTCTCCATGCTCCAAATCCATTTTAAAGCCATTTTTAAGGCATTTCGCGCATACATGAAATGAACACATTTTTCTCCAAAACTATAACAGATGCAAGCTTGTCCTGTTTGGTGGAGATGATATTTAATAAAATAAGTAGAAATCCACTAAAAGTTTTGTTTGGTTATATTGCAATCCCGAGATAATCGTCTCCATGCTCCAAATCCATTTTAAAGCCATTTTTAAGGCATTTCGCGCATACATGAAATGAACACATTTTTCTCCAAAACTATAACAGATGCAAGCTTGTCCTGTTTGGTGGAGATGATATTTAATAAAATAAGTAGAAATCCACTAAAAGTTTTGTTTGGTTATCTTGCAATCCCGAGATAATCGTCTCCATGCTCCAAATCCATTTTAAAGCCATTTTTAAGGCATTTCGCGCATACATGAAATGAACACATTTTTCTCCAAAACTATAACAGATGCAAGCTTGTCCTGTTTGGTGGAGATGATATTTAATAAAATAAGTAGAAATCCACTAAAAGTTTTGTTTGGTTATCTTGCAATCCCGAGATAATCGTCTCCGTGCTCCAAATCCATTTTAAAGCCATTTTTAAGGCATTTCGCGCATACATGAAATGAACACATTTTTCTCCAAAACTATAACAGATGCAAGCTTGTCCTGTTTGGTGGAGATGATATTTAATAAAATAAGTAGAAATCCACTAAAAGTTTTGTTTGGTTATCTTGCAATCCGAGATAATCGTCTCCATGCTCCAAATCCATTTTAAAGCCATTTTTAAGGCATTTCGCGCATACATGAAATGAACACATTTTTCTCCAAAACTATAACAGATGCAAGCTTGTCCTGTTTGGTGGAGATGATATTTAATAAAATAAGTAGAAATCCACTAAAAGTTTTGTTTGGTTATATTGCAATCCCGAGATAATCGTCTCCATGCTCCAAATCCATTTTAAAGCCATTTTTAAGGCATTTCGCGCATACATGAAATGAACACATTTTTCTCCAAAACTATAACAGATGCAAGCTTGTCCTGTTTGGTGGAGATGATATTTAATAAAATAAGTAGAAATCCACTAAAAGTTTTGTTTGGTTATCTTGCAATCCCGAGATAATCGTCTCCATGCTCCAAATCCATTTTAAAGCCATTTTTAAGGCATTTCGCGCATACATGAAATGAAACACATTTTTCTCCAAAACTATAACAGATGCAAGCTTGTCCTGTTTGGTGGAGATGATATTTAATAAAATAAGTAGAAATCCACTAAAAGTTTTGTTTGGTTATCTTGCAATCCCGAGATAATCGTCTCCGTGCTCCAAATCCATTTTAAAGCCATTTTTAAGGCATTTCGCGCATACATGAAATGAACACATTTTTCTCTAAAACTATAACAGATGCAAGCTTGTCCTGTTTGGTGGAGATGATATTTAATAAAATAAGTAGAAATCCACTAAAAGTTTTGTTTGGTTATCTTGCAATCCCGAGATAATCGTCTCCATGCTCCAAATCCATTTTAAAGCCATTTTTAAGGCATTTCGCGCATACATGAAATGAACACATTTTTCTCCAAAACTATAACAGATGCAAGCTTGTCCTGTTTGGTGGAGATGATATTTAATAAAATAAGTAGAAATCCACTAAAAGTTTTGTTTGGTTATCTTGCAATCCCGAGATAATCGTCTCCATGCTCCAAATCCATTTTAAAGCCATTTTTAAGGCATTTCGCGCATACATGAAATGAACACATTTTTCTCCAAAACTATAACAGATGCAAGCTTGTCCTGTTTGGTGGAGATGATATTTAATAAAATAAGTAGAAATCCACTAAAAGTTTTGTTTGGTTATCTTGCAATCCCGAGATAATCGTCTCCATGCTCCAAATCCATTTTAAAGCCATTTTTAAGGCATTTCGCGCATACATGAAATGAACACATTTTTCTCCAAAACTATAACAGATGCAAGCTTGTCCTGTTTGGTGGAGATGATATTTAATAAAATAAGTAGAAATCCACTAAAAGTTTTGTTTGGTTATCTTGCAATCCCGAGATAATCGTCTCCATGCTCCAAATCCATTTTAAAGCCATTTTTAAGGCATTTCGCGCATATATGAAATGAACACATTTTTCTCCAAAACTATAACAGATGCAAGCTTGTCCTGTTTGGTGGAGATGATATTTAATAAAATAAGTAGAAATCCACTAAAAGTTTTGTTTGGTTATCTTGCAATCCCGAGATAATCGTCTCCATGCTCCAAATCCATTTTAAAGCCATTTTTAAGGCATTTCGCGCATACATGAAATGAACACATTTTTCTCCAAAACTATAACAGATGCAAGCTTGTCCTGTTTGGTGGAGATGATATTTAATAAAATAAGTAGAAATCCACTAAAAGTTTTGTTTGGTTATATTGCAATCCCGAGATAATCGTCTCCATGCTCCAAATCCATTTTAAAGCCATTTTTAAGGCATTTCGCGCATACATGAAATGAACACATTTTTCTCCAAAACTATAACAGATGCAAGCTTGTCCTGTTTGGTGGAGATGATATTTAATAAAATAAGTAGAAATCCACTAAAAGTTTTGTTTGGTTATCTTGCAATCCCGAGATAATCGTCTCCATGCTCCAAATCCATTTTAAAGCCATTTTTAAGGCATTTCGCGCATACATGAAATGAACACATTTTTCTCCAAAACTATAACAGATGCAAGCTTGTCCTGTTTGGTGGAGATGATATTTAATAAAATAAGTAGAAATCCACTAAAAGTTTTGTTTGGTTATCTTGCAATCCGAGATAATCGTCTCCATGCTCCAAATCCATTTTAAAGCCATTTTTAAGGCATTTCGCGCATACATGAAATGAACACATTTTTCTCCAAAACTATAACAGATGCAAGCTTGTCCTGTTTGGTGGAGATGATATTTAATAAAATAAGTAGAAATCCACTAAAAGTTTTGTTTGGTTATCTTGCAATCCCGAGATAATCGTCTCCATGCTCCAAATCCATTTTAAAGCCATTTTTAAGGCATTTCGCGCATACATGAAATGAACACATTTTTCTCCAAAACTATAACAGATGCAAGCTTGTCCTGTTTGGTGGAGATGATATTTAATAAAATAAGTAGAAATCCACTAAAAGTTTTGTTTGGTTATCTTGCAATCCCGAGATAATCGTCTCCATGCTCCAAATCCATTTTAAAGCCATTTTTAAGGCATTTCGCGCATACATGAAATGAACACATTTTTCTCCAAAACTATAACAGATGCAAGCTTGTCCTGTTTGGTGGAGATGATATTTAATAAAATAAGTAGAAATCCACTAAAAGTTTTGTTTGGTTATCTTGCAATCCCGAGATAATCGTCTCCATGCTCCAAATCCATTTTAAAGCCATTTTAAGGCATTTCGCGCATACATGAAATGAACACATTTTTCTCCAAAACTATAACAGATGCAAGCTTGTCCTGTTTGGTGGAGATGATATTTAATAAAATAAGTAGAAATCCACTAAAAGTTTTGTTTGGTTATCTTGCAATCCCGAGATAATCGTCTCCATGCTCCAAATCCATTTTAAAGCCATTTTTAAGGCATTTCGCGCATACATGAAATGAACACATTTTTCTCCAAAACTATAACAGATGCAAGCTTGTCCTGTTTGGTGGAGATGATATTTAATAAAATAAGTAGAAATCCACTAAAAGTTTTGTTTGGTTATCTTGCAATCCCGAGATAATCGTCTCCATGCTCCAAATCCATTTTAAAGCCATTTTTAAGGCATTTCGCGCATACATGAAATGAACACATTTTTCTCCAAAACTATAACAGATGCAAGCTTGTCCTGTTTGGTGGAGATGATATTTAATAAAATAAGTAGAAATCCACTAAAAGTTTTGTTTGGTTATCTTGCAATCCCGAGATAATCGTCTCCATGCTCCAAATCCATTTTAAAGCCATTTTTAAGGCATTTCGCGCATACATGAAATGAACACATTTTTCTCCACAACTATAACAGATGCAAGCTTGTCCTGTTTGGTGGAGATGATATTTAATAAAATAAGTAGAAATCCACTAAAAGTTTTGTTTGGTTATCTTGCAATCCCGAGATAATCGTCTCCATGCTCCAAATCCATTTTAAAGCCATTTTTAAGGCATTTCGCGCATACATGAAATGAACACATTTTTCTCCAAAACTATAACAGATGCAAGCTTGTCCTGTTTGGTGGAGATGATATTTAATAAAATAAGTAGAAATCCACTAAAAGTTTTGTTTGGTTATATTGCAATCCCGAGATAATCGTCTCCATGCTCCAAATCCATTTTAAAGCCATTTTTAAGGCATTTCGCGCATACATGAAATGAACACATTTTTCTCCAAAACTATAACAGATGCAAGCTTGTCCTGTTTGGTGGAGATGATATTTAATAAAATAAGTAGAAATCCACTAAAAGTTTTGTTTGGTTATCTTGCAATCCCGAGATAATCGTCTCCATGCTCCAAATCCATTTTAAAGCCATTTTTAAGGCATTTCGCGCATACATGAAATGAACACATTTTTCTCCAAAACTATAACAGATGCAAGCTTGTCCTGTTTGGTGGAGATGATATTTAATAAAATAAGTAGAAATCCACTAAAAGTTTTGTTTGGTTATCTTGCAATCCCGAGATAATCGTCTCCATGCTCCAAATCCATTTTAAAGCCATTTTTAAGGCATTTCGCGCATACATGAAATGAACACATTTTTCTCCAAAACTATAACAGATGCAAGCTTGTCCTGTTTGGTGGAGATGATATTTAATAAAATAAGTAGAAATCCACTAAAAGTTTTGTTTGGTTATCTTGCAATCCCGAGATAATCGTCTCCATGCTCCAAATCCATTTTAAAGCCATTTTTAAGGCATTTCGCGCATACATGAAATGAACACATTTTTCTCCAAAACTATAACAGATGCAAGCTTGTCCTGTTTGGTGGAGATGATATTTAATAAAATAAGTAGAAATCCACTAAAAGTTTTGTTTGGTTATCTTGCAATCCCGAGATAATCGTCTCCATGCTCCAAATCCATTTTAAAGCCATTTTTAAGGCATTTCGCGCATACATGAAATGAACACATTTTTCTCCAAAACTATAACAGATGCAAGCTTGTCCTGTTTGGTGGAGATGATATTTAATAAAATAAGTAGAAATCCACTAAAAGTTTTGTTTGGTTATATTGCAATCCCGAGATAATCGTCTCCATGCTCCAAATCCATTTTAAAGCCATTTTTAAGGCATTTCGCGCATACATGAAATGAACACATTTTTCTCCAAAACTATAACAGATGCAAGCTTGTCCTGTTTGGTGGAGATGATATTTAATAAAATAAGTAGAAATCCACTAAACGTTTTGTTTGGTTATCTTGCAATCCCGAGATAATCGTCTCCATGCTCCAAATCCATTTTAAAGCCATTTTTAAGGCATTTCGCGCATACATGAAATGAACACATTTTTCTCCAAAACTATAACAGATGCAAGCTTGTCCTGTTTGGTGGAGATGATATTTAATAAAATAAGTAGAAATCCACTAAAAGTTTTGTTTGGTTATCTTGCAATCCCGAGATAATCGTCTCCATGCTCCAAATCCATTTTAAAGCCATTTTTAAGGCATTTCGCGCATACATGAAATGAACACATTTTTCTCCAAAACTATAACAGATGCAAGCTTGTCCTGTTTGGTGGAGATGATATTTAATAAAATAAGTAGAAATCCACTAAAAGTTTTGTTTGGTTATCTTGCAATCCCGAGATAATCGTCTCCATGCTCCAAATCCATTTTAAAGCCATGTGTTATAGTTTTGGAGAAAAATGTGTTCATTTCATGTATGCGCAAAATGCCTTTGAAATGGCTTTAAAATGGATTTGGAGCATGGAGACGATTATCTCAGGATGGCAATATAAACAAACGAAACTTTTAGTAGATTTCTACTTATTTTATTAAATATTATCTCCACCAAACAGGACAAGCTTGCATCTGTTATAGTTTTGGAGAAAAATGTGTTCATTTCATGTATGCGCGAAATGCCTTAAAAATGGCTTTAAAATGGATTTGGAGCATGGAGACGATTATCTCGGGATTGCAAGATAACCAAACAAAACTTTTAGTTAATTTCTACTTATTTTATTAAATATCATCTCCACCAAACAGGACAAGCTTGCATCTGTTATAGTTTTGGAGAAAAATGTGTTCATTTCATGTATGCGCGAAATGCCTTAAAAATGGCTTTAAAATGGATTTGGAGCATGGAGACGATTATCTCGGGATTGCAAGATAACCAAACAAAACTTTTAGTGGATTTCTACTTATTTTATTAAATATCATCTCCACCAAACAGGACAAGCTTGCATCTGTTATAGTTTTGGAGAAAAATGTGTTCATTTCATGTATGCGCGAAATGCCTTAAAAATGGCTTTAAAATGGATTTGGAGCATGGAGACGATTATCTCGGGATTGCAAGATAACCAAACAAAACTTTTAGTGGATTTCTACTTATTTTATTAAATATCATCTCCACCAAACAGGACAAGCTTACATCTGTTATAGTTTTGGAGAAAAATGTGTTCATTTCATGTATGCGCGAAATGCCTTAAAAATGGCTTTAAAATGGATTTGGAGCATGGAGACGATTATCTCGGGATTGCAAGATAACCAAACAAAACTTTTAGTGGATTTCTACTTATTTTATTAAATATCATCTCCACCAAACAGGACAAGCTTGCATCTGTTATAGTTTTGAAGAAAAATGTGTTCATTTCATGTATGCGCGAAATGCCTTAAAAATGGCTTTAAAATGGATTTGGAGCATGGAGACGATTATCTCGGGATTGCAAGATAACCAAACAAAACTTTTAGTGGATTTCTACTTATTTTATTAAATATCATCTCCACCAAACAGGACAAGCTTGCATCTGTTATAGTTTTGGAGAAAAATGTGTTCATTTCATGTATGCGCGAAATGCCTTAAAAATGGCTTTAAAATGGATTTGGAGCATGGAGACGATTATCTCGGGATTGCAAGATAACCAAACAAAACTTTTAGTGGATTTCTACTTATTTTATTAAATATCATCTCCACCAAACAGGACAAGCTTGCATCTGTTATAGTTTTGGAGAAAAATGTGTTCATTTCATGTATGCGCGAAATGCCTTAAAAATGGCTTTAAAATGGATTTGGAGCATGGAGACGATTATCTCGGGATTGCAAGATAACCAAACAAAACTTTTAGTGGATTTCTACTTATTTTATTAAATATCATCTCCACCAAACAGGACAAGCTTGCATGTGTTATAGTTTTGGAGAAAAATGTGTTCATTTCATGTATGCGCAAAATGCCTTTGAAATGGCTTTAAAATGGATTTGGAGCATGGAGACGATTATCTCGGGATTGCAAGATAACCAAACAAAACTTTTAGTGGATTTCTACTTATTTTATTAAATATCATCTCCACCAAACAGGACAAGCTTGCATCTGTTATAGTTTTGGAGAAAAATGTGTTCATTTCATGTATGCGCGAAATGCCTTAAAAATGGCTTTAAAATGGATTTGGAGCATGGAGACGATTATCTCGGGATTGCAAGATAACCAAACAAAACTTTTAGTGGATTTCTACTTATTTTATTAAATATCATCTCCACCAAACAGGACAAGCTTGCATCTGTTATAGTTTTGGAGAAAAATGTGTTCATTTCATGTATGCGCGAAATGCCTTAAAAATGGCTTTAAAATGGATTTGGAGCATGGAGACGATTATCTCGGGATTGCAAGATAACCAAACAAAACTTTTAGTGGATTTCTACTTATTTTATTAAATATCATCTCCACCAAACAGGACAAGCTTGCATGTGTTATAGTTTTGGAGAAAAATGTGTTCATTTCATGTATGCGCAAAATGCCTTTGAAATGGCTTTAAAATGGATTTGGAGCATGGAGACGATTATCTCAGGATGGCAATATAAACAAACGAAACTTTTAGTAGATTTCTACTTATTTTATTAAATATCATCTCCACCAAACAGGACAAGCTTGCATGTGTTATAGTTTTGGAGAAAAATGTGTTCATTTCATGTATGCGCAAAATGCCTTTGAAATGGCTTTAAAATGGATTTGGAGCATGGAGACGATTGGTTATCTTGCAATCCCGAGATAATCGTCTCCATGCTCCAAATCCATTTTAAAGCCATTTTTAAGGCATTTCGCGCATACATGAAATGAACACATTTTTCTCCAAAACTATAACAGATGCAAGCTTGTCCTGTTTGGTGGAGATGATATTTAATAAAATAAGTAGAAATCAACTAAAAGTTTTGTTTGGTTATCTTGCAATCCCGAGATAATCGTCTCCATGCTCCAAATCCATTTTAAAGCCATTTTTAAGGCATTTCGCGCATACATGAAATGAACACATTTTTCTCCAAAACTATAACAGATGCAAGCTTGTCCTGTTTGGTGGAGATGATATTTAATAAAATAAGTAGAAATCCACTAAAAGTTTTGTTTGGTTATCTTGCAATCCCGAGATAATCGTCTCCATGCTCCAAATCCATTTTAAAGCCATTTTTAAGGCATTTCGCGCATACATGAAATGAACACATTTTTCTCCAAAACTATAACAGATGCAAGCTTGTCCTGTTTGGTGGAGATGATATTTAATAAAATAAGTAGAAATCCACTAAAAGTTTTGTTTGGTTATCTTGCAATCCCGAGATAATCGTCTCCATGCTCCAAATCCATTTAAAAGCCATTTTTAAGGCATTTCGCGCATACATGAAATGAACACATTTTTCTCCAAAACTATAACAGATGCAAGCTTGTCCTGTTTGGTGGAGATGATATTTAATAAAATAAGTAGAAATCCACTAAACGTTTTGTTTGGTTATATTGCAATCCCGAGATAATCGTCTCCATGCTCCAAATCCATTTTAAAGCCATTTTTAAGGCATTTCGCGCATACATGAAATGAACACATTTTTCTCCAAAACTATAACAGATGCAAGCTTGTCCTGTTTGGTGGAGATGATATTTAATAAAATAAGTAGAAATCCACTAAAAGTTTTGTTTGGTTATCTTGCAATCCCGAGATAATCGTCTCCATGCTCCAAATCCATTTTAAAGCCATTTTTAAGGCATTTCGCGCATACATTAAATGAACACATTTTTCTCCAAAACTATAACAGATGCAAGCTTGTCCTGTTTGGTGGAGATGATATTTAATAAAATAAGTAGAAATCCACTAAAAGTTTTGTTTGGTTATCTTGCAATCCCGAGATAATCGTCTCCATGCTCCAAATCCATTTTAAAGCCATTTTTAAGGCATTTCGCGCATACATGAAATGAACACATTTTTCTCCAAAACTATAACAGATGCAAGCTTGTCCTGTTTGGTGGAGATGATATTTAATAAAATAAGTAGAAATCCACTAAAAGTTTTGTTTGGTTATCTTGCAATCCCGAGATAATCGTCTCCATGCTCCAAATCCATTTTAAAGCCATTTTTAAGGCATTTCGCGCATACATGAAATGAACACATTTTTCTCCAAAACTATAACAGATGCAAGCTTGTCCTGTTTGGTGGAGATGATATTTAATAAAATAAGTAGAAATCCACTAAAAGTTTTGTTTGGTTATCTTGCAATCCCGAGATAATCGTCTCCATGCTCCAAATCCATTGTAAAGCCATTTTTAAGGCATTTCGCGCATACATGAAATGAACACATTTTTCTCCAAAACTATAACAGATGCAAGCTTGTCCTGTTTGGTGGAGATGATATTTAATAAAATAAGTAGAAATCCACTAAAAGTTTTGTTTGGTTATCTTGCAATCCCGAGATAATCGTCTCCATGCTCCAAATCCATTTTAAAGCCATTTTTAAGGCATTTCGCGCATACATGAAATGAACACATTTTTCTCCAAAACTATAACAGATGCAAGCTTGTCCTGTTTGGTGGAGATGATATTTAATAAAATAAGTAGAAATCCACTAAAAGTTTTGTTTGGTTATCTTGCAATCCCGAGATAATCGTCTCCATGCTCCAAATCCATTTTAAAGCCATTTTTAAGGCATTTCGCGCATACATGAAATGAACACATTTTTCTCCAAAACTATAACAGATGCAAGCTTGTCCTGTTTGGTGGAGATGATATTTAATAAAATAAGTAGAAATCCACTAAAAGTTTTGTTTGGTTATCTTGCAATCCCGAGATAATCGTCTCCATGCTCCAAATCCATTTTAAAGCCATTTTTAAGGCATTTCGCGCATACATGAAATGAACACATTTTTCTCCAAAACTATAACAGATGCAAGCTTGTCCTGTTTGGTGGAGATGATATTTAATAAAATAAGTAGAAATCCACTAAACGTTTTGTTTGTTTATCTTGCAATCCCGAGATAATCGTCTCCATGCTCCAAATCCATTTTAAAGCCATTTTTAAGGCATTTCGCGCATACATGAAATGAACACATTTTTCTCCAAAACTATAACAGATGCAAGCTTGTCCTGTTTGGTGGAGATGATATTTAATAAAATAAGTAGAAATCCACTAAAAGTTTTGTTTGGTTATCTTGCAATCCCGAGATAATCGTCTCCATGCTCCAAATCCATTTTAAAGCCATTTTTAAGGCATTTCGCGCATACATGAAATGAACACATTTTTCTCCAAAACTATAACAGATGCAAGCTTGTCCTGTTTGGTGGAGATGATATTTAATAAAATAAGTAGAAATCCACTAAAAGTTTTGTTTGGTTATCTTGCAATCCCGAGATAATCGTCTCCATGCTCCAAATCCATTTTAAAGCCATTTTTAAGGCATTTCGCGCATACATGAAATGAACACATTTTTCTCCAAAACTATAACAGATGCAAGCTTGTCCTGTTTGGTGGAGATGATATTTAATAAAATAAGTAGAAATCCACTAAAAGTTTTGTTTGGTTATCTTGCAATCCCGAGATAATCGTCTCCATGCTCCAAATCCATTTTAAAGCCATTTTTAAGGCATTTCGCGCATACATGAAATGAACACATTTTTCTCCAAAACTATAACAGATGCAAGCTTGTCCTGTTTGGTGGAGATGATATTTAATAAAATAAGTAGAAATCCACTAAAAGTTTTGTTTGGTTATCTTGCAATCCCGAGATAATCGTCTCCATGCTCCAAATCCATTTTAAAGCCATTTTTAAGGCATTTCGCGCATACATGAAATGAACACATTTTTCTCCAAAACTATAACAGATGCAAGCTTGTCCTGTTTGGTGGAGATGATATTTAATAAAATAAGTAGAAATCCACTAAAAGTTTTGTTTGGTTATATTGCAATCCCGAGATAATCGTCTCCATGCTCCAAATCCATTTTAAAGCCATTTTTAAGGCATTTCGCGCATACATGAAATGAACACATTTTTCTCCAAAACTATAACAGATGCAAGCTTATCCTGTTTGGTGGAGATGATATTTAATAAAATAAGTAGAAATCCACTAAAAGTTTTGTTTGGTTATCTTGCAATCCCGAGATAATCGTCTCCATGCTCCAAATCCATTTTAAAGCCATTTTTAAGGCATTTCGCGCATACATGAAATGAACACATTTTTCTCCAAAACTATAACAGATGC